>NW_006203461.1:473232-493975 GCF_000334495.1 Tupaia belangeri chinensis | reverse complement strand
CTTTTGAGGGAGGTATTGATTTTCTGTATTATTGTTATGTTTATAAGTTCTGTCTGAAGTTCTGTCTGATTCTTTTTTATGGTGTCTATTTCCTCCTTCAAGTCATAGAAAGACTTTATCTCCTAGAATTGATTCTTATTTTTCTTGCATTTCATTCGATTTTGTAACTATGCATATTCTTAATTCTTTTTCTGACATTTAGATAAATTATACTGTGTTGTTTATGGTTGATGAAGAATTGTTCAATATCCTTGAGAAAGAGATTTTGTTTTGTTTTGTTTTTCTTCATATTTCTTGTGCCCATGTTCTGATTTCAGGTCATCTGATGAATTATATACTTTTTCCTATTTTTGTGGTGTTCATTTCTGCAATGTCAGGAGGAGGAAAAGCTCTAATTTTCAGGCATGTTCTGTTCCAATCAGAGAAGGGTGTATGTAGTCAGTTTTAGGTATTGATTCCTTTTCCAGTTTCTTGGAAACAAATGCACTTGGATCTTAGCTGGAGAGATTCTACTGGAGGAAGAAGTAGAGTCATGGGAAAGGGTAGACTAAGATGAACTTGGAGTGGACAGAGGGCAACAAGAGGTCTGAGGTGTGGTCCCTTTGTATTCAGTCCATCTCACTCATGGCCACTGGTCCCTTCATCATGGTAAATACTTGTGGGATTAATAGCTTAGGATCATAGGAGAGGGCAGTCCAAAATGCACCTAAGACAGGAAGAAGGGAGCTAGAGATTTGAGAGTTGGTCCCTTTGCACTCAGTCTGTCTCACTAGCTACTATTAGTTCCTGTACCATGGCAAAGACCTGGGGGCTTAATGGAAAAGGGTAACAGAGGAGGCCATCTTAGATGCACATTGTGGGAGCAGAAGGCAACAAGAGGTTGGAGGTGTGGTCCCTTTTGTGCTCAGTATATTTTACTGATCAGTTGAGAAAACTATTTGGATAGTTTATTGAAAGTACAGAGAAATACAATTCATTTTTTATTTTGGCTTCATATCCTCCATTAATGAACTTATCACTTAATAACTTTTAGTGAATTTCTTGGGAATTTTTATATATAGGTTGTGTCATATGCAAAGGAGAAAATATTATTTATTTTCTTTTCAATATAGATGTATTTTATTTCATTGCCACTTGCACTGAATAAACTTACAATATGATGTCAAATAAAAGTTATGAAGGCAAATAAATATTCTTTGCTTGTTCTGAATCTTATGGACAATGCCTTTGGTCTTTTCCAATTAAGTAAAGTGTTACTTAAGGTTTTTTTAAGGATGCCCTTAATCAAGATGTGGAAGTATCTTTCTGTTTATAATGAGTTGAGTGTTTTTTTTAATCGTAAAAACACTCAAATGTGTTAAATTATTTTTCTGCATCTATTGAAGTGCTCTTCCATTTGTCATTTATTATGCTGTCAATATGATATATTGTATTAATTTAATGTGAGATAATATTCATGGGATAATTTCCACTTGGTCATAGTACATAATTCATTTTACATATTGTTGGACTCTTTTTCTTAGTACTTTTTTCTTGTTTTAATATTTTTAAAGTTTATTTCTTCCAGGAGAAAGAGAGAAAGATCTTTCTAACAGGTTTTCCATGCCACAATTCACACCCAGCTCCTGCCAGTCAGGATTATGAACATATATGCATACCCAGTGTTTACAAAGAGACCTTGGTACATAAACTTGGAACCTTGTCATGTAGCTTCAGCATCACAAAACACTGTGTCACTGTTGAGCCATCATAGCTAGACTTTAGAGATTTTATATTTGTATTCATAACAAAAGTTCATTTTTGCAATGCCTTTGTAAGATTTTTTTTGAGAGGTTTTTGGCATAGGGCACATGCGCTCGCCAGACAGACAGAGAGAGACAGAGAGACAGAAAGCAAGAAATCACCCCCCAGAGGGGATGGCGCTCGCCAGACAGACAGAGAGAGACAGAGAGACAGAAAGCAAGAAATCACCCCCCAGAGGGGATGGTCACGCCACAATCCCTTCTCCTCCATTTTCCTCTCAGGATCTTGGTCACGCACACACACGCGCCCGGCGTGAGTTTTAAGCCACCGGGTCTGGGATGCGAACCGCGGTCGACTACGTGGGAGTCCAGCGACATAGCCATTGCGCAAAATGCTGGTTCCCTGTCAGATTTTGGTATTAAAATTATATCAACCTGATAGAAAAAGTTATTTAGTATTTCTTTCTTTTCCAAATATTTTTAGAAGTGTTTATGAAAAATTATTTATTACACTATCTGTTCTATGGATTATGTGCAACCAATATTTATTTATTTACTTATTTAAAATATAAAATAAAAATCAAAGATATAAACATACCCATAATTTTTAACATTTAACAATACATTATAATGTACACATTCAATATTCATTCAACTATTATTTTTCTTGGAAAGAAATATATATTGAATTGATAATAACCTTTTATACTCTGCCATGCTACATCATTATAGATCCTTTCCACTTTTATACATTCATTCTTGTGTCTTTTTAAGGTTTTAAAAATAATTATTTTATTTAACTTTATTTAATACTAGTATTATTTAATTTGACCAGGGAGTGATAGAGAGAGATAGAAGGAAAGTGAGAAAGCAAGCCACCAGGTACAGGACTTGAACCATGGTTGGCCAGGTGAGAATCCAGCTCCTTTAACCACCATGCCACCTGCCAATGCTATCCTTTTGTCTTTTAATCTTTCTCTCCCAAACCCTCATCTACCCACCTCCATGAAGCTTCTAATATCTGCTATCATTCTCTTTACTTCTATGAAATTGAGGCCTTTAGCTTCTACTAAAGAGTAAGAACACTCAATATATGAAAAGTGGGTATATACAGTATTTGCCTTTCATAGCTTGACTTATTCCTTGTAGAATGTATGTATCCCGTATTTTCTCTTTTTTTAGAGAATTTTTTTACTATAGGGTATGTGTGCTCACCAAAGAGATGGAGATGGAGAGAAAGTGAGATATAACCCCTCAGGGGGGATGGTCACATCACAATCCCTTCTCCTCTATTCTCCTCTTGAGACTTTGGGTATGCTTGGACATGCGCCTGGCATGGGTTTTAAGTTTCCAGGTCTGAGACTTGAAGTGTGGTTGGCCAAGTGAAAGTCCAGCATCTTAACCATCAGGCTACCTGCTGGCCCTGCCATATTTCTTTTTATCTGCTTAGTTGCTGGCCACTTAAGTTGATTTCATGCCTTAGCTATTGTGAACAAAGCTGCAATAAATATGGATGTGCAAATATATCTCTGGTAGAGTGATTTTTCTGTCCTCTGGGTATATACTCAAAAGTGGAATTTCTGGGTCAAAAAGTTCTACCTTTAGATTTTTTTAATTGCCAAAAGTCATATGTGTGTACCAGAGATGAACAGAGAGAAGGAGGGGAGAGGGAGAAAACATCTTTCAATAGGGCATAGTCATATTCCAATCACTTCTCCATTTATTCATTCTGTCAGGAATTTGGGCATGCAGGAAATCAGCAGCGTAATGGCTATGTCGCTGGACTCCCACGTAGTTGACCGTGGGTCACGTCCCGGACCTGGTGGCTTAAAACTCACACCGGGCGCGTGTGAACTCACGCAGGGTGTGTATGCACGCATGCTCAAGATCTTGAGAGGAGAATGGAGAAGGGAGTTTTCTTGGCCATCCCCCCTGGGCAGTGATTTCTTGCTTTCTGTCTCTAAGTCTCTCTCTGTCTGTCTGGGGAGTGCACACGCCCTATAGTGTAAATCTCTCCAAATATCAGGCATGCTGCACATATGCCTGATATATGTTTTTTAAACAGCTGGAGCCAAGACTTAAACCATGCTCAACCATGTGGGATCTGGCTCCCTTTACCACTAGGCCACAGAGTCGGCCTATTTTTAGATTTTTGTAGAATGTCCATCATTTTTCCATAGTAGATATATTAGCTTATATTCCTAGTAGCAGTGCATGAGTGATCCCCTTTTTGCCAACTTTGTCAACACTTGACATATATATATTTTTAAATTTTATAATAGTCATTTTGACTGGGATTAGGTGATATTTTGTTATATTTTTAGTTTTAACTTTTATTATAATAAAAGATGTTTACTATTTTTCTTATGCTTTTTAGCCATTCTTATATTTTGCTATGAGAATTGTCTATTCAGATTGTTTCTTCAATTTTTAATTAGATTATTAGTTTTCTGTAGGCAAACTGAGTTTCTTATATATTCTGGTTATAAATCTTTTATCAGTAATATAGTTAAATTTTTTTCTATCATTCTGTAGGTTGTCTTTGTCTATTGTTTAATTGTACAGAAGCTTTTTTAGTTTGATACAATTCCATTTGTCCATTTTTGCTCTTTTTGCTCATTTTTTGGTATATTATTTACAAAATTATATTTTTATAAGGTCACTTGTAAAATTCCTTTTTTCATTTTTGATTATACTAATTCGAGTCTTAATTATTTTTTGTTTTTTGATCTAAATAAAAGTTTGTCAATGTTTTTAATACTGTCAAAGAAACAAATTTTAGTTTTGTTTATTCTCTGATTTTTTATTCTATATTTTCTTAATTTTAACTTTTATCTTATTATTTTCTTCCTTCTACTTTCTTGGAATTTAGTTTACTCTTTTTATAACCTGTTAAAACCAAATGTTAAGTAATTGATTTTAGATATTATTCTTTACTTAATATCAAAATTACTGCTCTGCCAGCCCATAGGAACTCATATCTCACATATCTGACCACAGTTCAAATCTCAGCCCCAGCAACTTTAAAAACATGCCAGGATGATGAGCAATTTTTCATATGCCTTTTGGCTATTTGTATGTCATCTTTGGAGAATGTTTTTTATCAACTCATTCTGTCATCTTTTAATAAGGTTGATCATCTTTTTTGAGAATAGCTGTTTGAGTTGCGTTCCTGTTGTATTCTTGTTATCATTCCTTTATCTGATGCATAGTTTACAAAAATATTTTCCCATTTTGAGGGCTGTCCATTCACACTAATTACTATGTCTTTTGCCATGCAGAAACTTCTTAGTCTGATGTAATCCCACTTGTCTATTTTGAATATTATTGACTGTGCTTTGGAGGAGGTCTTATTTAAGAAGTCTTTGCCTACCCCAATGTCTTCCAGAGTGTCTCCAATGTTTTCCAGGAGCAGTTTTATAGTTTGAGTTCTTAGATTTAGATCTTTGATCCACCTTGACTTGATTTTTGTCAAAGGTGAGAGGTAGGGGTTCAGATTCATCTTTCTGCAGGTGGAAATCCAGTTTTCCCAGCCCTATTCACTGAACAGATTTTTCTTTGCTCACTGGATTGACTGGTATCCCTTGTCAAAAATCAATTGACTCTATGTTTGGTAATTTATTTCTGGGGACTCTATTCTGTTCCATTGATCCACATGTCTGTTTCTGTGCCAGTACCATGCTTGTTTTGATTACCAAAGCTTTGTAGTATATTTTTGGGTCAGGGAGTGAGATGTCACCCATTCCTTTCTTCTTGTGTAGGATTGCTTTGGCAATACGGGGTCTTTTATGATTCCAGACAAATTTTATGATTGTCTTTTCTAGATCTGTGATCAAAACAACAATGTGATATCACCTAACCCCAGTCAGAATGAAGAAGATCAAAAACAAATAAAAAAAGCAAACAAACAAACAAACAAAAACAAGTACTGGCAAGGGTGTGGTAAAGGGGAACTCTCCTGCACTGCTCGTGGGAATGTAAATTGATCCAGCCACTGTGGAGAACAATTTGGAGATTCCTCAAAGATCTACAAATAGAACTACCATATGATCCAGCACTCCCACTCCTTGGTATCTACCCAAAGGTCAGAGGAATTCTTAATAGAAAAAAATGCTTTCACATCCATGTTTATTGCGGCACTATTCACAATTGCTAAGTCATGTAACCAACCCAAATGCCCAGAAACAGATGAGTGGATTGAAAAACTATGGCACCTATACTCTATGGAATACTACTAAGTCATAAAAAAATTAAAACCCTGGCTTTTGACAGAAAGTGGAAGAGTATGGAAGATTTATTGCTGAGTAAAGCAAGTCAGGCTATGAAAGAGAGGCATTGTATGTCCCCATTTAATATATATCGAGTGTCTGCACTCAATGATCTGGAAGACACAGCCCTCTAACAGGATCATACTGGGGATCTAAGGTTGATATTTCCTCCTCTGATACTACCAAATATTCTTCAATAAATATGAAGAAGTGAATACTGCATCATATGACCAAAAACTAATGCAGAGGTAGCAAAAATATAAGAAAACAAGAAAGTAATTCTCCCCCAAGGGAGCACAGTGACCCCTCATAACAATAGACAATATGAAATAATTTACAGAAATGTCAGAAAAGAGTGCCAAACATTCACTATCAAAAAACACAATGAGATGCAAGGGAGAATGGACAACCAATTCTAGGAAATGAAAAAGTTATTCAAGGATATAAAAGAGGATTTCCATAAAGAGAAAGAATCCTGGGGCCCACAGGTGGTGTAGTGGTTAAGGTGCAGGACTCCCACATGGCTAATCACAGCTCAAGTCTCATACCTGGCAGCTTGAAATTCACACAAGGTGCATGTGCACGTGTGCCCAAATTCCAAGAGGAGAATGGAGGAGAAATGACTGAGGCATGGCCATTCTCACTAGGGGGTGATTTCTCACTTTCCCTCTTACTGTCTCTGTCTGTCTCTATTGTTGAGCACATGTTACATACAACAAATCCTTAAAAATATAAAAAGACAGAAACATTCTAAAAAATAGTTAAAACAAAACAAAACAAAACACCTGGAAATGAAGATTATAATACAAGAAATGAGCATCTCCCTAAAAAGCATTAAAAGCAGCTTGGCCCAGCTCAGATAATGCAGAAGAAGAAATTTCTGAACTTGAATACGAAGTTTTCAACACAGACAAAACCATCCAAAAATAAATAAATAAATAGATAAAAGGAGGAAACACACTGGAAATTCTACAGACCATGAAACACCCAGAAAGTGAAAAAACTGGTAAATGCATGGAAAACTACTACCACAAAATACTATCGGAAAACTCTCCAAATCTAGAGAAACAAGGAGAAATTTATACCCAAGAAATAAAAAGAACTTCAAATAACCAACATAAAAATAGCCTCCACTATCACATCCTAGCCAGATTGTTAAAAAACAAAGATAAAGACAAGATTATAAAAATGTCAAGAGAGAAACATCAAGTTATTTACAAAGGTTATACTATTAGGCTAACAGCAGACCTTTCAACTGAAACAATGAAGGCAAGTAAACAATATAAAGACATATTAAAAACATTAAAAGAAAATTCATTCCAACCTATAATACTATATCTGACAAGATTAAACTTCAAATGGGAAGAACAAATAAAATCATTATCTGATAAACACAAAATAAATGAATCACCAGCTCTTCAAAAAGTACTGTAAAGAATACCACATGAGGAAAACTAAAGACAGACAGACAGATATAAGAACAAAAAACACCAAAGCAAATGACTAAAAAAAATGGCAGGGATAAGTCAGCAAATGCTGATAACATAGAATGTTAAAGATTATATTTTTCAGTTAAAAGACACAGACTGACTGAATGGATAAAAAAAGCCCCCTATATGATGCTTACCAGAAACATACCACACAGATAAACACGTAAACAGACGGAAAACTAAGGGTTGGAAAAAATGAAAATCAAAAAGGCTGGAGTCATGATACTGGTATCAGATAAAATAAACTTCAAGACAAAAGTTGCAAGAAGAGACAGAAAAGGACATTATATAGTAGTAAAATGGCTACTTCACCAAGAAGCTATTGCAATTACAAATATCTACATACATTAGAGCACCCAAATACATGAAAGAGAATGACTGTTAGATCTAAAGGGAGAAATTGATTGCAACACAATAATCATTGGTTATCTCAACACTCCACTTACTCCTCTGGAGAGATAATCTAGACAAACAATAAGCAAAGCGATACAAGGGTAAATTATACCATAAATCAAATGGATTCAACAGACATCTGTAGAACATTTCATCCAACAACCGAAAAAGACACATTTTTCTCAACCTCCACATGGAATGTTTTTGAAGATTTTCCACATGATAGGGCACAAAACAAGCCTTTAAAAATTCAAAGGTATATAAACTATATCCAGTATCTTTTCTGATGGCTATGGAATCAAACTTGAAATCAACTCTAAGAAGAGCCCTTGAAAATGCACAATCACATGGAAATTAAACAATCTAATTCTGAATCATTTCTCAAACACTGAAGAAATTAAGACTAAAAAAAGATTTATTAAAACCAATGATAACAAATAAGCTAGTTTTTTATAAGTGATGGAACACAATGATTATACAAAGGAAATTCATAGCAATTAGTACCCATAAGAAAAAAACAAACAAAGATGGCAAACATACAACCTAATGACACATTGTAGGGAACTAGAAAAGTCACACACACATACACACACACACACACACACACACACACACACACACACACACACATCTATATCAATATCTCTAAATATAATATCAAGAGAAAAGGAATAATAAAATTCAAGCAGAATAAAATGAAATAGATAATAAAAGAACTATACAGAAAATAAATTAACCAAAAGCTGGTCCTTTGAGAAAATAAACAAAATTAACACATCATTACCTATATTAATCAAGAAGAAAAGAAAAAGGAATTGCATAAGTCAAACAAGCAATGAAACAGGTGGTATTACAACAGACATAACTGAAATGCAAAAGATCCTAAGAGAATACTATGAACAATTATATGTCAATAAACAAGAAAGCCTAGATAAGATGGAATATTTCTGGACAGATATAATGTACCAACATTGAATCAGGAAGAAATATTGGGTTTCTGGCAAAGTTATTATGTATTTTTCTATGCAAAAATGGGTCACAACTTTTCTGAAATCCTACTAAAAAGCTGAATAGACCAATAACAAGGAATGAGATTGAATCAGTATTAGTCTCCTAACAACAACAAAAAAGCCTAGGTCCTGATATCTTCACTTCTGAATTCTACAAAACTTTTAAAGAAGAACTAATCCTGATTATCTTCAAACTATTTCTAAAGATCCAAAAGAAAGGAACCCTCCCAAGTTCATTCAAGGAAGCTTCAATTACCCTGATCCTTAAAACAGACAAGGACATAATAAAGAAAGAAAACTAAAACTACAAAAAAAAATCTCTTATTTAAACAGATGCATAATTCTGAACAAGATACTGGCAGATCATAGCCAATAATACATTAAAAAGATTACACACCATACCCAGGCAAGCTTTTTTTCCCAGGGATGCAAGGATGAGTCAACATATGCAAAATAATAAATGTAATACATCATATTAACAGAAGGAAAGATGATCATTTCAAATGATGCATAAAAAGCATTCAGTAAAATAAAACATCCCTTCATGATTAAAACTCTCAGCAAAATTGGCATAGAAGGCAAGATTATCCTTTATATTGGAAGAAAATACAAGGACATGTTCAGATAAACAAAACTTGAAATAAAGTTCTGAATGGAATCTTATACCAGGAAAATTAAAAAATAGACAGAATAAAATAAGTGTTCATGAACAACCAATAAAATGGTCAGTTTAATGATAGGAACAAATTTGGAGTTGAATGTTATTTTCCAGAATTTTAATGAAATGATCTGACCACAACATAAGATAAATTAATTACATGAGATTGAACTGATGAAGTAGAATTTTATAACTTGTGACTAAAATATTACTGATTTTCTTCTATGCTGTTTTTTCCAGACTTAAGGATTTGTGTCTTCTCTTAAGATGTGATAGGTTCATATACCTACTATTTGAACAGAACCCTAACCTGTTTCCTGGCTTTAAGTCTTAATCAAATTACTCTTAACATTTTCGACATTGTTTTTATTAAAGCTATAACTGATTTTTTTTAATTAAAAAATATATTAAAAAATAAAAACACTTTTTTTTAGGAATACAGAAATCTATATAACCTTGGATAAGTGCTACTTTATAGTATGTTACTTCTACTCAGTTTCATGGCTAACATATGTTCACAGATTGTATATATCAGCTGAACTTACAATTGAAAGTGATTAGATTAAGCTATTTTGAGGATAAACAAAATGTGGAGAAAAAAAGGAATAAAGAACAACTATAGATACCAGAGACAATGTGGGAGGAGGGTGGGAAAGGGCAGAGAGTAAGAAATAGGGAATAAAAATATTTATTTATATATGTTGGTGTCTGCCCCAGGTTGGCACGATCTAAGGGGAAACAGAAAGAAAGAGAAAGAGAGACAGAGTAGTAGTGGACACAGGCAGCCTGAGCCTAGGTAGCCCAAGCAACTTGTGTCACCCAGACAAACTGAGTGTCTTTATTTATAGGGTAAAGTGACACTACATATGTGTATTTCATGACATTTCATAGATACGTTTATGTGTTACAGACAATAAGAAGCAGTTAACAAATCTATAAGGGCTTAGACATACTGGGCCAGGTGTATCCCTTGGATATAATCTCATCAAGGAAAAATCACATTAATCGTCTTTTCTAATGGAGAGAAGCCTAGTTGCAGGTGTGGGGAAGATACATAAGCTAAAGAATCTTGCCATAGGGCAGGCATCACCACACCTAGATAAGGCTAAAGAATCTTACAGAGACAGAGCAGGGATTGGACTTTCCTAATTGGGGGGATCAAGATGTTTCCTAAATTCCATCAGATGTGTCTGTTGGATGGCCCCTAGAAAATTCCACCCTTTGCTATGCCTGTAGCAAGTGTCAAAGATAGGACAAGCTGCAAGTTTCTGCCAAAGCCCAAAGGGACAGGTGGTGTTTACTCAGAGCATGTCCCCACACCTTCAGGGCCTCTCTCCAAACATGTATGTGTGTGTGTGTATATATATATATATATATATGTCAAGAAAGAGAAAATTATTTGTCGATGATAGTGTGTATGATTAAGCCACTATACAGTGTATTCTGGATTGGAAATCGTGTTTTATATACTGTGAAGATGTTCAGTGAATAAATGTAAAATAAATAAAATAAATTTTTAAAACATTTTCATAGGGACCAGCAGGTGGTGTGGTGGTTAAGGGTGCTGAACTCCCACATGGCCAACCAGTTTGAGTCCTTGACCTGGTGGCTTGCTTTCTCTCTTTCTCTCTCTTTCTTTCTCACTTTGTCCCTCTCTGGTCAAAATTAAAAATAAATAAAATAAATAAATAAAGTTAAATAAAATAATTGTTTAAGGAATTGGCATAGAAAGGACGTTTCTCAACACAATAAAACTCATATATTACAAACCCATAGTTAACATCATACTGAATAGGGAAAGCAGAAATTTTTTTTTACCAAAAACTGGAACATGACTGCCTTTCTTTCCTCCTTTTAAACATAGTATTGGAAGTCTTAGTCAATGCAATCAGACAAGAGAATCAAGTAAAACACATTCACAATGGAAATGGAGTGAAATTATCTCTTTTTGTAGAAATCTAGCATTTTTATACACTAGCAATGAACAAACTGTGATAAAATTGAAGAAAGCCATTGCATTTACAAAGAGATATCTACAAATAAACCTAACCAACGAAGTGAAAGATCTCTACAAGAAAAACTATGACACACTTAAAAAAATAAGAATGATACAGAAAAGTGGAGAAACATCCCATGTTCCTGGATTAGAAGAATTAATGCAATCAAGACATCAATTCTACCCAAATTAATCTACTAATGTAATGCAATTTTGATATTCCTCGCAGAAATAGAAAACAAAATCATACATTTTTTCTGGCACTATAAAAAGCCCCGTATTGGGACCAGCAGTTAGTGTAATGGCTTTGTCGCTGGACTCCCATGTAGTCGACCATGGTTTGAGTACTGGAGCTGGTGACTTAAACTCATGCTGAGCATGTGTGCATACATGCCCAAGATTTCAAAAGAATAGACAAGAAGGGATTGTGGCATGGTTATCCTCCCTGGGGGGTGGGGGGGGCGTGGTGGCAGTGCATTTTTTAGTCTCTCTGTCTTTCTGGCAAGCACACACGCCCTATAGCAAAAACCTTTCAGGAAAAAAAAAAAAAAGCCCCATGTCACCAAAAAGCTATTGTCCAAATAGAGTGATTGGACGCACATACATGCCTGGCATGTTTCTCAAGCCACCAGGTCTGGTACTCCAACTGTGTGGTCAGCCATGTGGGATCTGGCTGCCTTAACCACCAAACTATGGACCTGACCCAGAAATTCTGAATGTTAAAGAGTTGATACTATGTACCATAAACCTCCCAAAATCCAGACAATGTAACATAATATATTTATCAATAAACTGCCCAATACACCTTTGTAGTACTTTATAATCTTAAAAAAAAAGAGTAAATTAAGAGAAATCTCACTTCCTGAATTCAAAATAAATCACAGATCTGTGATAATCAAAACAGCATGGTATTGGCACAAAAACAGACAGGTAGACCTATGAAAGGGAATTGAGAACCAAATAATAAACCCCAACACATTCAAACAACTGATCTTCAATGAAGAGAAAATCCAGTGAGGTAAATAAAATCTCCTCAGAAAAATTATGTTGGGGAACCAGCAGTTAGCATAATGGCTATGTCGCTGGACTCCCAAGTAGTCCACCACGGTTCACTTCCCAGACCCAGTGGCTTAAAACTCACGCTGGGCGCATGTGCGTGCGTGCCCAAGATCTCGAGAGGAGAATGGAGGAGAAGGGATTGTGGCATGACCATCCCCCCTGGGGGGTGATTTCTCGCTTTCTGTCTCAATGTCTCTCTCTGTCTGTCTGACGAGCGCACGCGCCCTATAGCGAAAAAACAAACAAATAAACAAACTAACAAAAAAAACTCTCAAAAAAAAAAGAAAAAATATGTTGGAAAAACTGAAAATTCATCTGCAGAAAAAATAAAATTGGACTTCTATCCCTCTCTATGAACTAAAATAAACTCAAAGTGGATCAGGGAGCTAAATATAAAACCTCAAACTATGAAACTATGGGTGCAAAACACATGGAAAACTATTAGAGACACTGGAGTAGACAAAGATTTCTTGAATAAGACCCCCAAAGCACAGGTTATAATCCCATAAATAGACCAATGGGGTTACATTAGGTTAAAAAAAATTCTGCACAGCAAAAGAAATGATAACTAGAGTGAAGAGAAGACCTTTGGAATGAGAGAATAT
This sequence comes from Tupaia belangeri chinensis, assembly GCF_000334495.1. NCBI lineage: Eukaryota > Metazoa > Chordata > Mammalia > Scandentia > Tupaiidae > Tupaia > Tupaia belangeri. The sequence continues at coordinate 480,754 of NW_006203461.1, read as the reverse complement.
ATTTGCAGTCTCCTTTGGAAAAGGGACTGATAACCAAAATATACAGGGAATTCAAGCAGCTTACCTCAAAAAAAAAAGTCAATTTTTCAAAAATGGGTAAATTAACTAAATAAACAACTCTCCAAGAAGGAATACAAAGAAAGACATGACCAAAAACATATGAAAATGTGTGCAGTATCTCTAATCATAAAGGAAATACAAATCAAAACCATTATAAGATACCACTTAACCTCAGATTGGCTATAGTTAAAATAAATTAAAAATGATAAATCTTGGTGAGGCTGTGGTAAAAGGGGGATCCTCCTGCACTGTTGGTGGGAATATAAATTAGTACAGCTATTGTGTTGGACAATATAGACATTTCTCATAAGGCTACAACTAGAACTACAGTATTATCAAGCAATTCCACTCCTGGGTACCTACCCAAAGATAGGAAAACCCTTAGTCAGAAAAACAATTGCACATTCATGTTTATTGCAGCATTATTTACAACTTCTAGAACTTGGGGTCAACCCACATGTCCAAGAAAAGACAAGTGGATTGAAAAAGTTTGGCATATATACTCTATGAAATACTACTCAGCAATAAAAAGCAATAAGATCCTGACATTTGATAAAAATTAGATGAACATGGAAGACTTAATGCTAAGCACAACAAGCCAGAGTATTAAAGATAGGCATTGTATGTTCTCACTCAATATATACCTAATGTTTGCTCTCTAAAGCAACAAATGAAAGTTTAGAAGGCATAATAACATGAAGGGCAACTGTAGATATTAGAGACAGCATGGGCTGGTATTGCAGGTTGAGTAATAGGAGACGGAAGAGAGGGGACAAGTGAACAAACACATTCACTAGATTAAAAGTGAAAAGTTAACTGCTGATTATAATGTACATGATAATGTCTTTGACTTGACTAATATGCACTGCATTTATGCTGAGAAAAACCATGTTATATACTATAAAGATGTACAGTGACTAAATGTAAGTTTTAAAAATCAATCAATAAATAAAAATAAAAATAATCACCTACCTTAAAAAACAAAAGGAAGAAGAAGAAAACTTGGGGAAACAGCAGTTAGCGTAATGGCTATGTCGCTGGACTCCCACGTAGTCCACCGCAGTTCGTGTCCTGGACCCGGTGGCTTAAAACTCACGCCAGGCGCGTGTGCGTGCGTGCCCAAGAACCCGAGAGGAGAAGAGAATGGAGGAGAAGGGATTGCGGCATGACCATCCCCCCTGGGGGGTGATTACTCGCTTTCTGTCTCTATGTCTCTGTCTGTCTGTCTGGCGAGCGCATGCGCCCTACAGTGAAAATCTCTCCAAAAAAAAAAAAGTAGATCCTACCTGAAGAGGTATGATAATCCTAAATCAGCATGTCTTCTGTACTCTTGATATGTTGCCTCAGTTAAAGCACTCGAGAAGTAGGAGTGTTTTAACTTATAAAACACAGCATAAAAATACAAGTTTACAGGTGCTAAAATAGTGTTCTATGCTTGGGGATGGTGAAGATTTACACTTGTATTATTTCAGGCCACAATAGAAAAGTTCACATCTGATCCCATTTAAAAACATTTAAAAACTTGCCAAATTAAAAAGTAGGTGGCTACAAAAATAACACAGTAGAAATAATTCTTGAACTCTATGTAATAACAAATTAAAATATTTTTTTCAGAAGATTTGTGAGTATAAGACCTGACATGAATCTGAAACTTTTGTAAAAACTTTGAAAATCAAATATTTTATTCTCCACATTTTTAGTATATTCCAAATGTAGTATTGACTGCTTTAGAAAGCTAGTGGCAATAAACTCCCCAACTTCTATAACAGTTGATTTTGGAGTTAAAATACTTAGAAGATGAAACCTTGAGATATTTAACATTTTATAACAATTTCTCCTTTGTGATAAAAAGCTGTTAATAACAAGAAAAAGACTCACCAAAACCTGGTACTTACATTCTGTGTACAGGAATTACTTATATTGAAATCGCATCTCAGGTAGATGTCTGTTCAATTCTTTTTGTCATTTTTATGTAAATACTTAAGACATTTTACTCATTAGTGATTTGGAGTGCTTTGAAAAGCTCTGAGAAGGAGGATCCCACTGCCCACCCTGCACACTGCATGCCAATGACCTGCCTGACCTGCCAGAGGGAAGAAGAAGGAGGCCATTGCCTTCCCCATGGACCACATGCTGCCTGCCTACCTGCCTGCCCAACCAGAGGGAGGAAGGAGGAGACTCTTCTCAAAAAGTACTTTGTACCACTTACCTGTACCAGGTACACCACATGTTACTTACTACCTTGCACTTTGCCACCCTGGCTTAGATCCTGGCACCAGAGAGCTTGAGGTAAGTGAAGGGATTATAGTTGCTGACTGAGGGAAAAGCTGACAAAGGGAAGGGCTGACCATTACCATCTCTGGAGCCCACAGGTATCTAAACTGTGGCCACTTCCTGCAAGCAGCTCTCACAAAGAGAGGAATTAAATGAAACTGTTGAGGGGCAGGAAGGAGTCAGCAACAACCTCTGGTTTGCATGGTTTCTGCTTTCAAAAGTGAAAAGGAGGAAACTACCTAAAGCAACTGAGACTCTGAAGAAATCCCTCTTCCATCCCTAGAGGAGAAAATATTCTAAATCCCAATACTCCCACTGTGGATTCCAGCACTCCCACCACAGAAAAATGGAGAAATTGGCATGGAACTGAAAAATACTATAGGGAAGTACTGTTTACAAACATATACCTCCAGAAACCTACTCCAAAATATTAGGAAGAAGTGACTCCTTCACCAGATCCCCAAAATCAACACAGACTCACAAAATATTTGAGAAAATGAGAAATGTTTGTCCCCCAAATGCACACAATAGCTCACCATCAGCAATGAATAAAACAATTTCTGAAAAATAATTCAAAATATTCATTGTAAAAACTCAATGCGATCTAAAGTAAAACAGAAAACTGAATCTAGGAGATAAGAAAATCATTCTATAACTTGAAGTAAAAATTCCATTAATAGATGGACACCCTAAAAAAGAATCAAACAGAGCTTCTGGGGATGCAAAATACAACACGGAAATCAAAATCTCCTTTGAAAGTGTTAACAGGATATTAGGTCACACAGAATAAAGAATCTACGGTCTTGAAGAAAAAAAATCTGATTTAGTCCACTAAATATAAGAGAAAAATGACCATTAAAAATGAGGGCAACATATGGGAAATTCTATATTCCATTAAAGGGCAGAATTTCTGCATGATGGATATTACAGAAGGTGAAGAGACAGGTAAACGCATAGAATATCATTTACATAAAAAAATATGCAAAAACTTTCCAAAGCTAGAGAAACATACAAATATCCGGATCTAGGAAATACAAAGAAGACCACATAGATTCAACAAAAGATTCTCTCCAAGGCACATCATAGCCAAATTTATAAAAGCCAAAGCCAAAACCAATATTCTAAAATTGGCAACAGAGAAATGCCAAGTTATTTACAAAGGTTAACCCATTAGACTAACATCAGACCTTTCAACTGAAACAATGCAGGCAAGGAAAAAAGGGGAAGACAAATTAAAAATCTAAAAGAAAATAATTTCGGCCCAAAATACTGTTTCCAAGAAAATTATCCTTCAAATGAGAGGAAGAAATAAGATCATTCCCAGAAAAACACAAGTTGGTATAATTTACCATCACTAGACCAGCTCTTCAGGAAATATTTTAGGTAATACTACAACAGTAAAATGAAAGGGAGACAAATAGAAATGAAAGAAAACAAAACAACTAAGAAAATGACTAATGAAATGAAAGGGATAAGTCCATACATATTGATAATGATATTGAATGTTAATGGATTAAGTTCCCAAATTAAAAGACACAGATTAGGTGCTAGCAGGTGGCATGCTGATTAAGAGTGCTGGTCTTCCACATGACTGACTGACTGCAGTTCATGTCCCAGATCTGGCAGATTGCTTTCTCATTTTCCCTCTTTCACTCTGTCCTTCTCTGGTCAAATTTAAATAAATAAATAAATAAATTTAAATAAAATAATTCTTGAGAAAAAAAAAACAGATTAGCTGAATGGAGAAGAAAAAAGGAAATCACCAGTCAAAAACAAATCTGAAATATATGCAGGTTAACTCCAATATGGTTTAAAGGCCTGGGAAAATGTTTCTATATTTTGTGACTTTTTACCTCTGGGCTAGGGCCCTACCCAGTGAGTCATCCTGTTATGTTTTGTTTTGAATTTCATAAAATACATCACATGTTTTTACCTGAGTAGTTTTTTTAGCCTGTTTCCCAAAAATACAATTTGGGGATATTTTATTTTGTACTTTCTCTCTTCCTTTCACTTTAAGATATAAGTGTTTTTCTGCTGGAGCTGTATATGGTATAGTGGCTAGGTCACTGCACTCCCACATGGCTGACTGTGGTTTGAGTCCTGGACCTCGTGGCTTAAAACTCACACTGGGTGTGTGTGTGCGTGTGTGTCCAAGATCCCAGGAGGAGAATGGAAGAGAGGGGATGATTTCCCATTTTCTTTCTGTCTCTCTGGCAAGCACACACACTCTATAGCAGAAATCTCTCAAAAATAAAAGATGTATCTTTCTGCATCTAATTTCTAGGAATCGTATCCTTATGCATTTCTTAAATAATTTGTGTTAGCTGAAATAAAAATTATAACATCATTTAATATGGTGCTCTATTAATACATAGGAAAGAATTGAAAAGTTATAGTTGACAAGTGAGGAGGGTAAAGAAAACAAAACAAAACAAAAACTTAAGTTTATTTTTTCAGAAAGAGATTTTTGCTATAGGACATGTGCACTCACTGGAGAGACAGACAGAAAGTGAAAAATCACCCCCTGGGAGAATGGTCATGCCACAGTCCCCTCTCTTTCATTCTTTTGGGATTTTGGGCATACACACACACATATTCGGCATGAGTTTTAAGACGTGGGGTCCAGGACACAAATCATAGTTGACTACATGGAAGTCCAGTGACATAACCATTATGCCATCTGATGGCCCAGAAAATGTAAGGTTTTAATACTTAATTTGAAATGGCAAAAATTCTACATCTGTACATATTTCTATTGTAATACCTACAACAACTAAGAAAACCATAGAAAGCAATGTGAAAAACACTCTGCATATAACAAGATAGAATCGTAAAAGAATGTTCAAATAGCGTATAGGAAGGTAAAAAAGGAGAAAAAAATAGAAGAAAATAGAATGCTAATAATAAAATGTATCTGGATAGTTTTAAAGTGAGTTTGTTGTAGACCACATATAGCTCAATCATCTTTTAAATCTATTCTGCCAATATCTGTATTTTTAATACTTTTTTTTAGTTTTGCTATAGGGCACATGCATTCACTGGAGACAGATAGAGAAAGAGAGGGAAAATGAGAAATCACCCCTCCAAATGTGTATGGCCACACTGCAATCTCTTATCTGTACTCCTATTAGGATTTTGCACAGGCACACACACACATGCCTGGTGTATTTTCAAATTACCTGGTCTGCAACTTGAACTGTGGCGTCAGCAATGTGGGATCCAGCTACTTTAACCTCCAGGCCATCTACTGGCCCAATATCTGTTTTTAATTTACATATTTAGAACATTTATACAATTTAATTAAATACAAGTGATTATTGATATGGTAGGGCATACTTCTGCCATTGTATTAATAGTGTTCTATTTGTTTCCTTCCTTTTTTGTTTCCCTTTTTCTCATTTATTATCTTTATTTATGTTATTTTAAGGAAGAAGACAAGGCTGTCCACTCTCAACACTATTAAATATAGTATTGAAAGTTCTAGCTAGAGTAAGACAAGAAAAATGGAATAAAAGTCATTTAAATTGGAAAGGGAAAAGTTAAATTGTTTCTGTTTGCAGATGACGTGATCTTGTATATAATATAGAGCACTAAAAACTACAATGAAAACTATTAGAATAAGCAAATTTAGTAAAGTTACAAGATACAAAATCAGCATAAAAAAGGCAGCAGAAAACACTATGAAGTACTTAGAAATTAAACAATTTACTGCTAAACAACTCATAGGTTAAAAAGCGTCACAAAACCAATTAATAATATATCTGGAATGAACAATATGGAAATAAAAATATATAAAAAATTTAGAATATAGTTAAAATAGTATTGATAAAGAAATTTATATCCTGAAATGCATTGATTTTAAGAGAATAAACATCTCAAATTTATAAACTTTCTACCACAAGAAATTTTAAAAAATTATACACAAAAAGAATCTACAGCAAGAAAAATAAAAATAAAAAAGCCTAATTAATGAAATATAAATGAGCCAAAGTTAGAGAAAATAAATTACACCAAACCCTGTTTCTTTAGGGAAAAAATTAATAAAGTTAATAAACCTTGATCAAAATAGAAAATGGAAAAGAAGACACAAATCACCAATATTATTGGGGAGAAACAAAAGCAAATGTAGCTATTAAAAGTTTCATAAATGGGTCAGCCAGTGGTGTGGTGGTTAAGGCTAATGAATCCCAAATGGCTGACTGTGTAGTTTGAGTCTTGGACACAGAGGGTAAAAAATTTAATAAAGTTAATAAACCTTGATCAAAATAGAAAATGGAAAAGAAGACACAAATCACCAATATTATTGGGGAGAAACAAAAGCAAATGTAGCTATTAAAAGTTTCATAAATGGGTCAGCCAGTGGTGTGGTGGTTAAGGCTAATGAATCCCAAATGGCTGACTGTGTAGTTTGAGTCTTGGACACACAGGGTAAAAAACATTCTGAGCACATGTGTGTGCATGCACAGAATCCTGAAAAGAATGAGATATGTAAGAGAAGGAAATGCAGCATGACTGTCTCCTATGGGAGTTTTTTCTCATTTTCTCTCTCTCTTTCTCTCTCTCTCTCCTTTATTTGTCTCTCTCTGGTAAATGCACATCCCCCAGGTTTATAAACAAAGAAATCAACTAATTCTTCAGAAATCACAAACTGCCAGTTTTAGCAAGATAAACTAGATAGCATGTTTTTGTCTATATCCACATGAAATACATTTGCTATTGAAATTTTCATGCAAAGAAATATTTAAGCACTGATAGACCACTGGATAATTTCATTAAACATTACCAAATCATGTATTACTTCCAGTAATTTTTCTATGGAGACCATTGGGTCTTCTATGTATACAATCATGTCATCTGTAAATAGAGAGAGTTTCACCTCTTCTTTTCCTATTCAAATGCCTTTTATTTTTTCCTCTTTTCTGATTGTGTTGGCAAGGACTTCCAGTAGTATATTAAAAAGGAGTGGAGAAAGCAGGCATCCTTGTCTTATTCCCGTGTTTAGTATGAAGAGATGGTGTATCTTATCAATTGCTTTTTCTACATCAATTGAAATGACCATATGGTTTTTATCTTTATTCCTGTTAATATGATGTATTACATTTATGGTTTTGTGTATGTTGAACCAACCTTGCATTCCTGGAATAAAGCCTACCTGATCATGGTGTATGATTTTTTTTATAAGTTGTTG
>NW_006203461.1:461056-470301 GCF_000334495.1 Tupaia belangeri chinensis | reverse complement strand
GTAGGGAAATAGATTTCTTAAATAAGACCCTCAAAGCACAGTCGATAATCCCTAAAATAGACAAGGGGGATTACATCAGACTAAGTTTCTACATGGCAAAAGACACAGTAATTAGTGTGAATTGACAGTCCTCAGAATGAGAAAATATTTTTGTAAATTATGGATCATATAAGGGACTGATGACCAGAATTCACAAGGAACTCAAGCTGCTGTTTGCAGAAAAGATGATCAGCCCTAATAAAAGATGGGAGAAGGAGTTGACAAAAACACTCCCTAAAGATGATGTATGAATAGCCAAAAGACATGTGAAAAAATGCTCAAGATCCCTCATTGTAAGGGAAATACAGATCAAAACTACAATGAGGTATCATCTATCCCAAGTCAGAATGTCTAAGATTAAAAAAACACAAAATGATAAGTGTTGGCAAGGGTGTGGTGAAAGGGAAACTCTTTTACATTGCTAGTGGGAATGTAAATTTGTCCAGCCACTGTGGAGAACAATTTGGAGATTACTCAAAAATCTACAAATAGAACTACCATATGATCCAGCAGTCCCACTCCTTAGTATCTACCCAAAGGACAAAAGAATTATTCATTATAAAAGTGCTTGCACATTGATGTTCATTGCGGCAATATTCACGATTTCTAAGACATGGAACCAACCAAAATTCCCCCTTATGGATGAATGGATTAAAAAACTGTGGCACATATATTCTATGGAATGCTATTCAGCCATAAAAACCAACAAAACCCTGGATTTTGACAGAAAGTGGAAGAATATGGAAGATTTACTGCTGAGTGAAGCAAGCCAGGCTGTGAAGGAGAGACACTGTACGTCCCCACTTAATATATACTGAGTGTCTGCACTCTACAACCAAAACTGATTGAGTAAAAGATTTACAAACACAAGAGATAGGTGTACATGCCAGATGTGGTATTTGTGGAGGAGTGGGTCCTAGGGAAGGTCCTTTGGAGAAGGGATACAGAGGCAGAGCATCGATGGGACAGGGACATGCGGTGTTATCTGTTGAAGATATTTTGATCAACTGGACTGGGGAGAAATGTTTACATATTGAAATGTTCACTTTGTAAGCTAAACAATGTGATTGAACGTATATAAAAAATAATTTTAAAAATTACCAAAAACTTGGGAACCAGCAGTTAGCATAATGGCTATGTCACTGAACTCCCACGTAGCTGACCATGGTTTGCGTCCTAAACCTGGTGGCTTAAAACTCACACCGGGCGCGTGTGCATGCGTGCCCAAGATCCCGAGAGGAGAATGGAGGGGAAGGGATTGCAGCATGGCCATCCTCCCTGGGGGGTGATTTCTCGCTTTCTGTCTCTATGTCTCTCTCTGTCTGTCTGGCGAGCGCACGCACCCTATAGCGAAAACCTCTCCAAAAAAGAAAATTACCAAAAACTTTATTTTACAATTTTACAAATCTTATACATAAAGAAGAATGGTAGCTACTTTCCAACTCATTTAAATGTTACTTTGTTACCAGAACTAGACAGAGTTTATTTAAAAAAAAAAAAGAAAAAGTAGTTACATCCCATTATTACCATGAACATAGATCCCAAAAGGCTAAACAAAATACCAGCAAGTGGAAATATCAATGTATAAAAATAATTATGCACCATAAGCAAATTAGATTTATGTCAAGTGTGAATATTTTAATAAAATTTTTAAAAATGAGTGTAATTTATCATATTAACAATCTAAAGAAGGAAAATCATATGATCATGTGAATCAACATACTAAAAGGATTTGACAATATCCCGTGCCTTTCATGATAAAAAATACTCAATAAACTGAGACTAGTAGGCAATTTCATCATGATAAAGGCCATATATGAAAAATCTGCAGCCAAGATTACACTTAATGATGAAAGAGTGAACATTTTTATTGTGATTTCTGGTCTACATATATTTGATGTAGATCTTTGTGGGGTACATTATAATTTTAATTAGATAATTTTTAAAATTAAATTTAATCACTGCATAAATTTTCTCTTTAACAGGAATTTTTTGCTATAGGGCATGTGTGCTCACCTGAGAGAAACACAGAGAGAGAGAAAGCAAAATGGCCATGCTGCAATCCCTTCTCTTCTATTATCTTCTTGGTATTTTGAGCACGCATGTACACACACCAGTATGAGTTTTAAGCTATGAGGTTCAGATCTCAAACAGTGATTGACTACGTGTGACTCCAGCAATGTTACCATTATGATATTTGTTGGTCCCAATCACTATATATCTTTAAATTGTACATTGCTCTTTCCAGCACAAATATGGTACATATCAGTCAAGACAAAGACAACTCTATGGTTTTGTTCTTTTTTTTTGGAGAGGTTTTTTCGCTATAGGGCACGTGCACTAGCCAGACGGACAGAAAGAGACATAGAGACAGAAAGCAAGAAATCACCCCCCAGGGGGGATGGTCATGCCGCAATCCCTTCTCCTCCATTCCCCTCTCGGGATCTTGGGCACGCACGCACATGCACCCGGCATGAGTTCTAAGCCACTGGGTCCGGGATGCGAACCACGGTCGACTATGTGGGAGTCCAGCGACATAGCCATTACGCTAACTGCTGGTTCCCACAACTCTATGGTTTTGTAAAGCATGGATAGAACAGGGTGGGACCAGCAGTTAGCATAATGGCTATGTCACTGGACTCCCACATAGTCAACCGTGGTTCGAGTCCAGGACCCAGTGGCTTGAACCCACTCTGGGTGAATGTGCATGCATGCCCAAGATCCCGAGAGGAGAATGGAGGAGAAGAGATTGCAGTGTAGCCATCCTCTTTCTCTTAAGATTCATTTAATTCTATTTGTTTCTTTTTTTTAATTTCACATGATGATAATTGCTATTTTTAGTTTTTTAATTTATATATTTTTTATTAATATGCATACATTAAATCACTATACATCACTTAGATTGTGAAGAGACTTTACCCAGCATGGTATACACCTCAGTCCAGCCCAGTTGAGACCACCATACACATCCTTGTCAACATATAATAAGTTTTATCTGTGTCTCACAAGTGTCTTACCTCTCTATTTTCCCCCCAAATTTTCTACACTCTTCCCCTCTTATACTCTCTTTCCACTTTGTCTCTTATTTCCATTACAAATTTTAATACTCTTAGGTTCTCCAGTCTTTCAGTCTCTACCATAGAGTGCGGATAGTTAATATATGTTAAGTAGAGACAAGCAATGTCTGTCTTTCATAGTTTTACTTGCTTCACTCAGGAACAAATTTTAAATATTTGTTCACTTTCTATCAAATTCCAGAACCTTGTTGTTTTTTATGGCCGAATAATATTTCATGGAGTATATGTGTCACAATTTTTCAATCCATTTATCTGTTTGTGGACATTTTGGTTGGTTCCATGCCTTAGCAATCGTGAATAAGGCTGCAATGAATATAGATGTGCAAGTGCTCTCCTGTCCTTTTGGTAGATACCCAGGAGTGGAATTGCTGGATCATATGATAGTTATACTTGAAGGTCTTTGAGGAACCTCCATATTGTTCTCCACAGTGGTTGGACCAATTTACATTCCCACCAATAGTGTAGGAGTGTTCCCCTTTCACAACATCCCCTCCAGCACTTTACATCATTTGTTTTTTATAATCTTCATCATTCTGACTGGGGTTAGGTGGGATCTCATTGTGGTTTTGATCGGCATCTCCCTTACAATGAGGGATATTGAGAATTTTTTCATATGCTTTTTGGCTGTTCTTATATCTTCCTTAGAGTATTTTTTTATTCAGCTGACTTTTCCATATTTTAATTGGGTTAATCATTTTCTTTCAGGTAAGCTGCTTAAGTTCTCTGTGTATTCTGGTAATCAGTCCCTTATCTGAGGCATAATTAACAAAAGTTTTCTCCCATACCGACGGTTGTCAATTTACACTAACTATACTGTCCTTTGCTGTGAAGAAACTCCTTAATCTGATGTAATCCCACCTGTGCTTTGGGGGTCTTGTTTAAGAAGTCTTTGCCTAACCCAATATCTCTCAGAGTTTCCCCAATGTTTTCCACTAGTAGTTTTATAGCTTGCAATCTTAAGTTTAGATCTTTGATCCACTTTGAGTTGACTTTTTTAATGGTGACAGATAGGCGTTCAGATTCATTTTTCTGCAGGTGGATACCAAGTTTTTCCAGCACCATTTGCTAAAGAGGTTTTCTTTTTCCCACTGGATTGACTGGTACCCTTTGTGAAAAGTGAACTGACTATGTTTTGGGAGTGTTATTTCTGGGGTGTCTACTCTGTTCCATTGATCCTCACGTCTATTTTTGTGCCAATACCATGCTGCTTTGATTATCACAGCTTTGTAATATATTTTGGAGTCAGGGAGTGAGATGCCACCTACTCCAGTCTTCTTGTACAGGGTGGCTTTAGCAAAATGGGGTCTTTTATGATTCCAGACAAATTCTATGATTGTCTTTTCTAGATCTGTGAAGAATATCTTTTGTAATTTTATCATGATTGAATTAAACTTGTAGATTAATTTGGGTAGGATTGCCAATTTGATTATATCAATTCTGCTACCAGGAACATGGGATGTCCTTCCATTTTTTAGTTGTTTTTTTTTTTTTTTTCTATTTCCTTTTTAAGATTTTCATAGTTTTTCTTGTAGAAGTCTTTGACTTCCTTGGTTAGTTTTATTCCTAAGTATCTTATACACAGATAACTTCAACTCTTCTTTCTTATTATGCCTTTTATTTCCTTCTCCTGTCTGGTTGCATTGGCTAGAACTTCCAGTACTATATTAAATAGGAATGGAGAAAGTGGGCAGTCTTGTCTTGGACCCGTTTTTATGTTAGCTGTAGATTTTTCAGAAATGGCTGTTATTATGCTGAGAAACCATCCTTCTATTCCAATTTTACTGAGAGTCTTTATCATAAAGCCATGTTGTATTTTGTCAAATGCTTTTTCTTCATTGATTGAAATGATGATATGATTTTTATCTTTCTATTAATATGGTGCATTACATTTATGATTTTGCTTATGCTGAACCACCCTTGCATCCCTGGAATAAAGCCTACCTGCTCATGATAAATCATCTTTTTTATATGTTGTTGAATACAGTTATCAAGTATCTTGTTGAGAATTTTTGCATGTATATTTATCAGGGATATAAGTCTGTAGTTTTCCTTTTTTCTCGTATCCTTATCCATTTTGGGAATAATGATAATGGAGACTTCATAGAATGAATTTGGAAGGGTTCTTTCCTTTTATATTTTTTTTATTTAAATTTATTTATTTACATTCATTTACTGTACATCATTACAGCATACAAAATAAGATTTTCCATCCAGAGCACACTGTATATTGTCTCAATCCAGCACATCAACATACATGTTATCATTAAATAATTTTCCATTTCTTGTTTCCTGTATGTTTTTTTTCCCATCCTATATTCCCTATCTCTTACCCTCTGCCATCTCCCACTCTCCTCCTACACTATGTCTGGTATCTATGTTTGCTTCCTTTTGGATCTTTAGAAACAGTGTGAGTAGAATGGGGGTTATCTATTCTTTAAAAGTTTTGTAAAATTCGGCTGTGAAGCCATTGGGGCCTGGACTTTTCTTTGTTGGGAGGTTATTTATTACTAATTCAATCTCATTGCTTGCTATTGGTCTATTGAGGCTTTCTGTGTCCTCCTGAGTCAAACTTGGTAGATTAGATGTGTTCAGGAATCATCTAGGTTTTCTGCTTTGTTAGCATAGAGTCGCTCATAGTATCCTCTAATGATGTTTTGTATTTCTGTTATGTCTGTTGTAATGTTGCCTGATTTGTTGTGGATTTGACTTATCTCATTCCTTTCTCTTTTTAATTATTCTGTCTAATGGTGTGTCAATCTTGTTTATCTTTTCAAAGAACCAGCTCTTTCTTTTATTTATTTTCTGTATAGTTCACATATTTTCTATTTTATTTATTTCTGGTCAAATCTTCATTATTTATTTTCTCCTGGCATTTCTTTGGAATTTTTTGTTCTTCTTTTTTCCAATTCCCTGAGATATGACGTTATATTGTCCTTTTGCCACCTTTCCATCTTTTTCTTGTGAGCACTGATTGCTATGAACTTCCCTCTTAAGACTGCTTTTGCAGTATCCCATAGATTATGGAAATTTGTGTACACATTAGTTTCTATGAAGCTTTTGATTTCCATCTTTATCTCAGCAGTAGTCATGGAGACATTCAGAAGTAGGTTATTTCGTTTCCAGGTATTTGAATATTTTTGAGGGCTTTACCTGGGATTAATATCATGTTTAATTCCATCATGGTTGGAGAAGATGCTGGATATAGTTTCTGTGCCTTTGAATCTGTAAAGGATGGTTTTGTTACCTATCAGGTGATTGATCTTTGAGAAAGTACCATGCAGGGCTGAGAAAAATGTATATTTTGGGTTTTTTCCTGTGGAAAGTTCTATAGCTGTCTATCAAGTCCATCTGATTTATGGTATCATTGAGGTCCTGAATCTATTTGCTTACTTTTTGTCTCGTTGACCTGTCTAAAGGAGATAATGGGGTGGTGATATCTCCAACAATTATAGTATTATAGTTTATCTCTCCTTTAAGAACTAGCAGCCTTTCCTTTACATATTTAGTGCTCTTGAGTTCAGTGCATAGAATTAGTTCTTTTATTACTATATAATACTCTTTGTCTTTTCTTATGGTTTTTGTCTTTAAGCCTATTTTGTGCAAAATCAGTATAGCCACTCCTGCTCATTTTTGCTTTCCATTTGCCTGGAATGCCTTTTTCCAGCCTTTCACTTTTAGTCTATGTACGTCTTTATCCATGAGATGGGTTTCTTGTAGGCAGCAGGTGGAGGGTTTCTGGTTTTTAATCCATTCAGTCATTCTGTGTCTCTTGATCAAGAATTTAATCCATTGACATTCCATATTATTATCGATATTTCCAGACTTGTTCCATCCATTAAGTTGGTCATATTCTTAGTTGTTTTTTGTTCTCTTATTGCTGTCTGTCTCTCTTTCGTTTTCTTGCTATAGTACTCAATTCAGAGTTTCTTGAAGAGCTGGTCTGGAGTTGGTAAATTCTATCAGGTTTTGTTTATCCAAGAATGTTTTTTATTTTCTTTTCCTATATGAAGAATAATCTTGCTGGGTATAGTATTCTTGGTTGAAATTGCTTTACATTTAACACTTTAAATATATTTTCTCATTTTTTTCTTGCTTGATTTGTTTCCAATGAGAGGTCTGGTGTTAGCCTGATGGGATAGCCTTTGTAAGTGATTTGATGTTTCTCTCTTGCCAATCTTAGTATCTTGTCTTTGTCATTTTGGTCAATCTAGCTATAATATGGTATGGTGAGGATCTTCTTAGATTGATTCTACTTAGGGTTCTTTGTATTTCTTGGGTCTGGATGTTTGAGTACCTCTCTATATTTGGAAAGTTTTCTTCTAGGATTTTGTGGAATAGATTATCAATGCCTTTAGTAGTTTCTTCACCTTCTGGGATACCAATTATTCATATATTTGGGTATTTCATGTTATCTATTATTTCTCATGTATTATTCTTGGTTTTCTTGGCTGTTTTCTCAGTATTTTTGATAATTTTTTTCTAGGCGATTGTTTTTTTCTTCTCCTTCCAAAATTTGATCTTCTGCATGGTCTAATCAGGTTTCGATACTTTCAAGGAATGTTTTCATTTTCTATATTATAGTCTTCATTTGTAATAGTTTCAACTGATTCTTTTTTTTTATGGTGTTCAGTTCTTTTATATCATGGAAGGTCTTCCTCATCTCTTGAAGTTCAATGTTTCTTTTCTCTTTCATCTCATAAAATTTGTTACCATAAATATTCTAAGTTCTTTTTCTGACATTTTGGTAATATTTTTTAAATTTTTCCTATGTGTAGACAGGTTACACTGTTCCCTTGGTGGGGATATACTACTTGATTCTCTCATCCTTGAGACATTTGGTAATGTATTCAGTCCTGGCCAATTTGTTGGAGAGAGATTCAGTGACTGAACTTGTGTGTTTCTCCCACTGTGAAATACTTTTGTGCTATTTCTTCCTTTTACTAAGTCCTCAAATGTGGTAATCACAAGTGGGGTTTTGCAATTGAATTTATGAAGGGGGATTTCACTAACTTTGCAACCCCTACAGTGATGTGCAAAGAATTCTCCAAAATTCACAATGCTCACTCAGATATTTAGCTACTTTGCACCTAACCTTCTGTAGGCAGAGGGTAAGAGCTTAGAAGTAAAACAGAAAAGTAAGGTAAAGAAAGAGAAGATAGGAAATAGAAATAGAGAGAGAAGGCAAAGAAAAAAGAAGAAAAGTACTTGAAGAAAAAGAAGAAAAAAATCACTTTGCAAAAAATAAAATTGGGATCAAAATGGAAAACTGCGCAGTGTGCAAGTGCACCACATGAGAACAAAAACAAGCAAACTAGGAGGTGGTTAGCATGTTTCTGCCCTAAGTGAGAAAAAGAGAGATTAAAAAAAGAAAGGGCCAAGGGGGGGCAGAGAGCTATTTTTTCAATAGAGAAAAAAGAAAGTTAGAATGGACAGAGGATGACAGTAAGAGGGAGCAAATCACCTATCCTCCTTGGCTGGTGCAGGATCTGGGGGTGGGGGGGGACACTAAATAGAGGAGATTTCATAGCCATGAAGTTGAAGACAGAGGCCAAAACAAGCAAGCATGTAGGTGGCTAGAAGGTTTCTATCCTGACTGGTACAGGGTCTGGGGGTGGGGGGTGGGGGCACTAACTGGGAGAGATTTCACAGTCAAGAAGTTGAAAATAGAGGCCCAAAACAGGCAAACTGGAGGAGGCTTCCTTCTTTCTTACCTCAGGCTCTAAAAAGCAAATCTAGAAGAAAAATAAAAACCATATGGTCATATCAATTGATGGGAAAAAAAGCATTTGATAAGATACAACATCCCTTCATGATCAAGACTCTCAGCAAAATTACCATAGAAGTGTCATTTCTCAACGCAATAAAAGTTATCTATGAAAAATCTATAGCAAACATCTTCTTCAATGGAGAAAAGCTGAAAGCTTTTCCATTAAAAACGGGTACAAGAAAAAGGATGCCCACATTCTCCAATACTCTTTAATATAGTACTGGAAGTCCTGGCCATTGCAGTCAGAAAAGAGGAAAAAATTAAAGGCATTCAAATAGGAAAAGAAGAGGTGAAACTCTATTTGCAGATGACATGATTGTATACATAGAAGACCCAATGATTTCCACAAAAAATTTCTGGAA
>NW_006203461.1:442218-460352 GCF_000334495.1 Tupaia belangeri chinensis | reverse complement strand
TTTGACAAGGGGTACCAGTCAATCCAGTGGGAAAAGGAAAACCTCTTCAGCAAATAGTGCTGGCAAAACTGGATCTCCACTTGCAGAAAGATGAATCTGAACTCCTACCTCTCACCTTTGACAAAAATCAAGTCAAGGTGGATCAAAGATCTAAATCTAAGACCTCAATCTATAAAACTGCTCATGGAAAACACCGAGGAAACTCTGGGAGACACTGGGGTAGGGAAAAACTTCTTAAATAAGACTCCCAACGCACAGTCAATAATCCCCAAAATAGACAAGTGGGATTACATCAGACTAAGAAGTTTCTGAAGAGCAAAAGAAAAAGTGATTAGTGTGAATAGACAGCCCTCAGAATGGGAAAATATTTTTGTAAGCTATGCATCACATAAAGGACTGATAATCAGAATTCACAAGGAACTCAAGCAGCTGTTCCAGAAAAAACAATCAATCCTATGAAAAGATGGGAGAATGAGTTGAAAAAAACACTCTCTAAAGATGACATACGAATAGCTAAAAGGCATATGAAAAAATGCTCAAGATCCCTTATAGTAAGAGAAATGTAGATCAAAAAAACAATGAGCTATCACCTAACCACAGTCAGAATGTCTAAGATTTAAAAAATCAAAAAATGATAAGTGCTGGCAGGGGTGTGGTGAAAATGGAACTCTCTTACACTGCTGGTGGGAATGCAAATTGGTCCAACCACTGTGGAGAACAACTTGGAGATTCCTCAAAAATCTGCAACTAGAACTACCAGATGATCCAGCAATCCGATTCCTTGTTACCTACCCAAAGGACAGAAGAATACTTAATTGGAAAAGTGCTTGCACATCAATGTTTACTGTGGCACTATTCACAATCGCTGAGTCATGGAAACAACCCAAATGCTCACAAATTGATGAATGTTTAGAAAAACTGTGGCACATATACTCAATGGAATACTATTCATCCATAAAAAAAAAAAATCCCTGGCTTTTGACAAGAGGTGGATGAATATGGAAGATTTAACTGCTGAGTGAAGCAAGCCATGCTATGAAGGAGAAGCACTGTATGTCCCCACTTAATATATACCCAGTGTCTGCACTCTATGACTGAAACTAATTGTGTAAAGGATATAGAATTGCAGTATATAGATGTAAACACCAGATATAGTGTGTGTGAAAGAGTAGGGTCTGAGGAAAGACATTTGGGGAGGAACAGGGAGGCAAAGTATTAATGACACAAAGAGGTGTGGTATTATCTGTTGAAGATATTTTGTAGCTTTATCAACAGTACTAGGGAGAAATATTCGCCTGCTGAAATATCCATTTTGTAAGACAAAGAATAATGAGATTGAATGTATGGAAGAAAATTAAATGAAAAAAAATAAAGAAAAAACAATAAAAGGAAAAAAAATTAAAAAAAGAAAAAAAAAGAAATGAAAATTAAAAAAAAATTGAGTCATCAATTGTTGGGCCCTTGGGTTGATTCCTTGTCTCATTTGTTGTGAATATTGCTGCAATAAACAGGGATGTGCAAATAAGAAAGAAGAAAGAAAAAAAGAAAAGAAAGAAAGAAAGAAAGAAAGAAAGAAAGAAAAAGAAAGAAAGAAAGAAAGAAAGAAAGAAAGAAAGAAAGAAAGAGCGAGCGAGCAAGCAAATCTGGTCAAAAGCCAGAGTTTAAGCTCAGTAAGAGAAAAGGGGCCTGTGAATTTGCATAGGGCTGAATTCTTTATTTTTAGACTCCACTGAAAGACCGATTGTAAAAGGAATTCTCTCTAGGGTTCCTGGAAAAGAATACGTGGGAGAGGGGCTAGCAGATGATGTAATGATTACATCACTGGACTCTCATGTGATTGACCACAGTTCAAGTCCCAGATCTGGTGGCTTAAAATTCATGCTGGGTGTATGTGCATGCTTGCCTAAAATCCTGAGAAGATAATGGAGGATAAGGGATTATGATATGGTCATTTCCCTTGGAGATGATTTCTCTGTCTCTCTCATAAGCATGCACCCTATAGCAAACATCTTTCTAAAAAAAAATATGTGGGAGAATATAATTCAAGGAAGAAAAGACATGAAAGAGAAGAAATGAAACTAGGAGCTAATGGTGACAGAAGAAACAGAGAGACCTGAATGAATGGGATTTCAATGGAATTATTTTCTGCAGCTCTCCTGGAATGGAGTGTTTTCCTAATAGCATTAGATTTTCTCAAAGGGCAAGGAAAATTTGGACATACAAAATTGCTGAGAAATTTCCCAGTCTATTAACACTTTAGGATATAAAGAGTCCCAGTGTTTCAAAACACACATGAAGTTTGTCAAATCTCTTTGCATGGTTGAGGGGGTATTGCTCATCTTTGAGAAGGAGAGTAAGAGGCATCCCTCTTAGGCTTCATTATCTAAAAGCAGAGGGAATGGAAGAATTGTGTCCTTTTTGCCCGTGTTCTCTAAACTATGAGAAAAGGGAGAGAAGCATCCTCCCTCATCTCCATTTCCTGAACCTGCAAGTGAAACAGTCAGGCCTTTCTACAACTTGTTTTAAAGACTGTGTGATGATGTTGCAGAAAACCAGAAGCCAAGGAATGAAAAGCAGCACTCAGAGAGATTAGGAGAACTGTTTATTATACCAGCGGCTGTGGAGGAGTTAACACTTAAAATCTCCAGCCCGACTGGGGATTAAACATGGGGTTAAACATGGTCTTTTATGGGGTAATTGGGGAACAGGAGGTCTCAGGGTGGGAACTGTGCTTAGATCCCGCCCTACACAGCATCAAAGGGAGGAGTCAGAGAAACAGAAGTCTAATCTATTTAAGATACCAATCTATTAAAAATACTATTCTATTTAAGGTACTAACCTACTCAAGGTTTTCAGATTACCCTGTAGTTCCAGAGAAGGGCAGTAAGTTTGCCGGAGGGCAGAAACCTTAGACAGATATCATACCTGAGCTATTAGTCATTGGAATTTAACAGTTTAACTCCAAGATGGAGTTGCTACTCCAAGATGCAGTCTCATCTGCTTCATTCCCCAGTTCTCTTTTATGGAGATCAAATAATTGATTTCTCAGTATCAGCTAGAAGGCAGGGTGATAGTCTCCTTTGGCAGGTAAGAAGTTTCACTTAAGTTAAAGTCTACTTTGAACTGATTTGGGCTGATTTTTATGGTCTCCAGTTGCTCATGGTGGCAGTGTCTGGTTAGACTGGCTTGGGCTGATATTCATAGTATGCAACCACTAGGTTTAGTCACTTACAGGGAGATCATAACACAACACTTCCCAAGAAAACACAAACAGTTTAGGGAAGCAGAACAGCATTAGGTACTTATGGAAAGAACAAAATTTTTCACAAGACAGAAACCATATCATTTTCTCTTTTTGAGTATAATCAAATATCTGTTAAGGAGAGTCACTCTGGCAGTGCAGTGCCTGGTTTATTTGGACTCTAGGTCCAGAGGTAACTAGCATTTAATATTTAACAGCTTTCATCTTGTAGGAGATGTATCAGGTAAGAAAAATGAGTAAACTAGAGCCAAAAGTCAAAATTAGAAGCATGGTTAATAGAGGACTTAATAGAGGCAAGAGCCAAGAAGCCTACTACTTTCTACCCACCCCATGAGTCAGCAGCAGCCTGTCCTTTCTCTGGCCATCTGGTTGTGGAGATGTTTAGCCATATTTTTGACAATGTCTGACTTAGAGTAGTCAGCCTCTGGAGTGAGTAGAGTAAGGCTGTTGCTCTCTGGTCTCTGCAGTATTATCCAGAGGGGATTTTGTGGCTTATTTTTATGGGCCAAGGCCATGGTGAGTCCATGGAAGCAGTCCTCTTGGCTTTGGTGTAACAGATTTACAGGCTAACTTTAACAGTGGTATGAGTAACCAGTACAACTATGTGAGGCCCCATCTAGACTAGTCGGAGGAGATCCTCTCTTTTAGTTGTTTTACTATAGATAACATTTAAGGATAGTACAATTAGCTTTAGAACATTAACTTGATTAATTTTTACAGCTCTTTCTTAGACTCATAACTCAAACCTTCAACAACTTGCTTTATGTCTCTTTTTCCTTCTGTTCTGAGATAACCATTCTATCTTAAGACAAAAACTGTACTATGCAAAATTCCTTTTATATAAAAAAATTCCTTTTAATCTGTTCCACTAGAAATACACTTTTACAGTCACAATCCTTCTTTAATTTTGTATCTTATTCTCTTTGTTTTTACCTTTACAAGTTTAACCTTAAAAATTACCTTAATTTAACAGACAAGTTGAATTACATTTACTCCATTTACATTTACTTAATTTTTGTCTATTGCTTTAAGTTATTTATAGAACCAAGGCTATTTACTTAAGGTGTTTTTCTTCAGACAAAAGTAAAACCAGGCTAGTCTTATATTATCTAGCCTCATTTCTTCTAGAGACTGAAATATTAAACACTATGAATTTTCTCATTGTTACGCAAGATTTTCTTTTCCTACAGGATTTGATTCCTAAGGGAGCCTTGATTGAGGTTTAGGATTTACCTGTGTGCAAGCAACACATTTTGAGACAGCACCATTGATAAGACTATCTAGACTAGGCAAAGTATTTTTCTCCTAATCAGCTTAGCAAACTTTGTTTTTTCCAGGTGGGTATTCTGTTATACCTGATCTATAATGACTCATTCTAGGGCCTCAGAGACTATTGGCCTGCCACCTGATAACAGAAACTGTTTTGGAGATCTTTTTTTTTTTTTTTTTTTTTTTTTTTTAAGTTATTTATAGAACCAAGGCTATTTACTTAAGGTGTTTTTCTTCAGACAAAAGTAAAACCAGGCTAGTCTTATATTATCTAGCCTCATTTCTTCTAGAGACTGAAATATTAAACACTATGAATTTTCTCATTGTTACGCAAGATTTTCTTTTCCTACAGGATTTGATTCCTAAGGGAGCCTTGATTGAGGTTTAGGATTTACCTGTGTGCAAGCAACACATTTTGAGACAGCACCATTGATAAGACTATCTAGACTAGGCAAAGTATTTTTCTCCTAACCAGCTTAGCAAACTTTGTTTTTTCCAGGTGGGTATTCTGTTATACCTGATCTATAATGACTCATTCTAGGGCCTCAGAGACTATTGGCCTGCATAAAAGTAACTGTTTTGGGGATTTTTTTTTTTTTTTTTTTTTTGTCTCCTTCTCCTGAGTGTAGGAGGGTGAGAACAGGAGGACAGAGTCTGGGGTGGCTACAAGAATGTTTTGCTGGTGATAGAGATATCTCCCCTCTAGCTAGGTCTTAAAATTTTCTCTCATCACATGGTCAGTCAACCTGTTTACTACTGTTTTCTCTATTTTTTTAATTTTTTTTATGAATGTGCTTTTGGAAACAACCTTAATCTCTGATTTAGACAGAAATTAATCTTAGTCACTTGAAGGGTTACCTGAGGCTTACCCAGTGAAATTATCAGATACACAAGGGAAACCATTGGGGTCTTGGGTCCCATCAATCCTCAATTTTGAAAGCCAGCATGGACTTTAGAAATTCCAAGCTCCCTTCAGAGCTCAGTGTATTCTGTCTCATTTCTATTGGCCAACTCCACGCTGGGGACAAGGCCCCAGTGGGGGACATAAGGTTACCAGTCATGAGCATAGTTCAGTGCCTGGGCTACCCGCATTAGAAACAGAGTTTTCTCTGAAACAGAGGCTCTGATCTAAACTGTTCCCATATCTTGTCCTCAGATAAGCTCTCAGCCTTAAGGATTACTATGAGTGACTACTAGGTGTCATTAAAATGAGAGTTAAGTAAAAGATTATGGTTATGGTGCTTTTCCAATTTTGTTAAAACACTTCTCTGAGTTATTTGTGAATTTTTATGCTATCTGTTCTGAATTGCCCTTACACTGAGAAGTGAACCTAAGTTTTAATAGATCCTTCAAGGAGTGGCTGAGTACTGTCAGGCGGGCAAATTTCAGTTTACAGACTTTACAAGGCATCTGCCTTATTGCCTACACACACACACACACAAGAAAAACCTAGCCCTTATCTAAATTATTGTTTTTCTAGGTAGGTCCCTTCATTATTTAACTAAAGGGTGAGTCAAGTGGAGAAGAGGTCTAACTAAAAGAAACAGAAGGAGTACAAGGAGGCAAAGGGTTGGAAGAGAGGGCAGCCTAGAGCTCTAGCCTTAACTTGTCTTACTCCATTCTTTGAGACTCCTACTCTATTAAGCTATTAGACAGTTTTCTAGTTTTTGTCTCAGATATATATAAGCCTGATTTTTAATAACTGCCAATGCTTATCTTTTCCTCATCTACCTTGGGAAATTTGATGTTTTTAGAGGAGCTATTAAGCTTGTAATAACAGAATTTCATATATCTATATTAATATTTTTTTTTATATTCAGCAACCCTAACTTTTAGCATATACCAGCAGTTTTATGAACATTTACAAACAGTAATAATCATATACCAGCAGTTTTATGAACATTTACAAACAGTAACAATATTTGTTTAACACCTTTTTCAGTATAAAACTGAACAATCTTACTAATAGACTCTCTCAATATTTCTTATAAAATATAAAGACCAATAATAACTAACCAAAGAATAACTAAAGCATGTTAACTTAACAAGAATTACAAAGAGGGCTCAGAGGGAACCAGGCAATTAGTTTTCTGTGAGTCCATATTTAACATTGGTTTTATATCCATTTATACCAATTTTATCTCTTTAATTCTGGTGCATTGCATTAGATACATACAATGCAATTTTGTCAAACATTCTCTTACTTTTCCTTGGTTAGTTTCAGCTTAAACAGTTTATAAAACCAATCAGTTTACATAGGAAATAAAGATTTTAGCCAATTAAATTATTGGATTTTTTTAGAAACCTGTACTTATAAGAGTACATTCTCTTTCCATCCTCTTTGTGAAGTTTCTTAATCAGTTTTGTATTTTACCCATAAGTAATGCTCTCACAAAAATTTATAATTGATAAAGAAATTTGGCTATATATACCAGTTTAGCATAATAGCCTACCATTAATTCCTGGGAACCTCAAATTATTTTGAAACAACACATATAGACATACAAGTACAGAACATATTTATACGTATAACTTAAATATAATACCAAGAAAATTAGAATTACTTAATTTGACAATGCTTTCCATTTGTATCCAACATATAGACAATAATCCTGATTGTCATGACATTTCCCTTTTGGATGTTTCAGGGGTCCTCTGTAAACATCCGAGAGTTACTTTGAGGTCAAATATCCTCTGTTAGCACTAAAACTAAAGTCAGAAAAAACTAGTCATTTCCTTGTGAGATATGGAAAATTAGAATTACTTAATTTGACAATGCTTTCCATTTGTATCCAACATATAGACAATAATCCTGATTGTCATGACATTTCCCTTTTGGATGTTTCAGGGGTCCTCTGTAAACATCCGAGAGTTACTTTGAGGTCAAATATCCTCTGTTAGCACTAAAACTAAAGTCAGAAAAAACTAGTCATTTCCTTGTGAGATATGCACTATGTAAAATGCAACACAAAACACATAAATACTAGCTGTTTTATTAAATCAACCATATTAAGATAAACATGATGTTGCTTGATTAATGGAAACCTAGACAAAATAGATGTTGGAAATTGTGAAGACTTTCATTTATTAATCTTTCTCTTCCATGTCATTTGAAGCTAGCTCTATCACTATAGTTATAAGAACTTGAAAAACATTTAAACTAATTTGTATGAGCACTCTTTTTTTTTATAAATCAAATTGAATAGAATTCTTTAAGGTCTTTTTTTTTTCATGCAGACATACAACATGTAGTATGTAACCTGACATATTATGTATATAGATTCATACACATATAAGGATTACTAGAGCCAATTTCCCTGGGGTTATTTTGACATTAGTACCCTTTAGACCAACCCCCTTTCTTGAAATTTGTAATTATATACTCGACAAAGGTGGGTTTTAACTTTTTGTTGCCTGTACCATTAGAGTTTTTCTGCATACAGTCCAGCACAGTGGGCTTGGATGACTTGGACTGAAGTTTTCCTATTGTATTTAAAATATTTCTGACCTCTCTAGTTATTAAAATTCTGCACTTCCAGTAAGGCTTGGAAGATCACTGGTTGGAGGATTTGAGGAAGTGATCAATGAGATTCTGAAGGAATGGACTCTCCTGGGGGTGGGCCTTAGCCCAGAGGCTCAGAAGCTGTGCATCCTCCTGGGAGCACAGCTGAATAGCCCAGGCCTCTGTGTGTTTTCCACCACAGTTGAGAAGAACTCATGTCCTAGCTTCTGAGGATGGAACTGGCAACCTGACATTCACTACTCTGCCTATGTACCTCTACAGGGAAAGCCTTCCTATCGACCTCTGTGCATTTTTCTCACAGTTGAGAGGAACTTGTGTCCTAGCTTCTGAGAACAGAAACAGCAACCTGACATTTGCTACTCAGCCTATTCACCTCTATGGGGAAAAGCCTCCCATTGGCCTGTGTTCCCCTCCCCCATGAATGGTGTTACAATAGAAAAAGGCTGGGTGCCCCCTAGGGTGGATCAATCAGGCATCTGTCTGGACGTGTCCCTCATGGGCCTTGTGTAGTTCCTTAGCAATAAGCAATCAGATATAGAATTCTTACTTGTTTGAACACATAGAGAGAGAAGTAGTCCTTCAGTGCTAATTTTGCCATTTAGTCTTCATAGAACTACCATGGAAACACAGTTAAAACAGACTCAATCATGCTCTGTATTGTTAGGCCAAGTTAGCTTAGTCACTGCCATGTTAGGGAATGCTGGGGCAAGTTAGCTTAATTGCTACCCTGTTAAGCCTTCAAGGACAGAGCCCACTTTGTTAGGGCCTCAAGGATGGAAACCAGGAGTCTGGGAAATCTCAGATAAGTGGAAAACAGGAGGGCCTAGCACCTCCAAGGCGAGGTAATCCAGACCCTTACCTGAGAGCCCTTATCTAGACCTGAGCAGGTGGTGACAGCTGGACCCTCGCTTCTCATATCCCCTCCTTTGTATGTGTTACATTCTATGAAAAATCCTGAACTATAAAAGATCCCTTTATCTTAGGCTCAGGGTCCTTGTTAAGGCCCGCTGCGATGGGCAGAAACTCAGACCCCAGCTAGCTGAAAAAAGAATAAAAGACTCTTTGGTATTTGCATTGTCATTGTCTTTTCTGTGTCTCCATCTGTTAGACTGATCTCTGGACCCTTACAGTATCAAGAAGCCATAGAGCCACAAACACATTTGCGCATCACAAACACCCACATTCATTCAGAGGTTATACATTCCCTTCCCAAACCAGGCATACACCAGATGAGCCCTAACTGCTGGTCCTGTGACCAAAGGAGAGTATACAGGTCTCCTCTTCTACTCAATCTGAGTAGGTCTGACTAGGGTTCTACAGATCCCTGGTGGCTTACCAAATTACCAGAGCTGGCCATGGACCAGCCAATTACCAGATGAGCCCTAACTGCCAGTCTTGCAACCAAAGGAGAGTGTACGGGTCTCCTCTTCTACTCGAATCAAGTGGGTCTCAATATAGCTCTACAGATCCCTGGGAGTTTACCAGATTATCAGAGTTGACCAAAGTTGATGCATCAAGCCCCAGGAATTGGTTCTTCTCTCCAATTGGAGTCCTATAATCCAGGAACACTTGGTCTCAGGGTGGGCACCCCAGTTGAGGGATCCTGTCAAATGAGACAAGGGCGTGCCTATCTCTCCACACCATAGTGCCCATCCTGGGGAGAAATGCCCTGGAATCAGTGGCTCAAAGGGCCAGTCAGATTCCATTTCCTAGCCAAGCCAATGCACCAAAATGTTTTAGAAAACCAAATGCCAAGGAATGGAAAGCAGCACTCAGAGAGGTTAGGAGAACTGTTTATTATGCCCGTAGGCATGAAGGAGTTAACACTCAAAATCTCCAGCCCCCACTGGGGTTGGACATGGTCTTTTATGGGGGAATTGGGAAATGAGAGGTCTCAGGGTGGGGATTGGGCTCAGATTCCACCCTACGCAGAGTCAAAGGGAAAAGTCAGAGAAGCAGAAGTCTAATTTATTCAAGATACCAATCTATTCAAAGTACTAATTTATTTAAGGTACTAATCCACCCAAGGTTTTCAGGTTACCCTGTAGCTCTAGGGAGGGACAGCAAGTTTGCCAAAGGGCAGAAACAGCTATCATCCCTGAGTTATTAGTCCTAGAAATTTAACAGTTCATAATGGAGGCGTTTTTCCAAGATGGAGTTGCTACTCCAAGATGGAGTCTCACCTGCCTCAGTGACACTTAGCCCAAATTAGCCATCAGGCCTATTCATAGCCCCACATGGATCCTAATGACCCACATAAACAATCCAATGAACAAGGTAAGGATCACAGAAAGCATCAGAGGTAAAACACGTACATCAATGCTTGTTTCTAGCTAATCTTTTCATCCTGTTTGGGAATATATATATTTATATACAGCAGAATGGACTAGTCCATTAGCAAATTCAACAATGTTAGCTTCCTAAGGGCTTCTGAGAAATATTGGGATTCTCCTGTAATTTAATTCAAATGTTCCTATCCTCCATGGGTGTTTACCCAATGTGCTAGGTAGTTTTGGGCAAATGTTCCCATTCATTGTCCCATCTGTTCTAAGTGGGAATAGTTAACTCTAGTAAGGCTAAGAAGAAAAATGTTTCAAAGCAAGGGAATACAATTATTCTCAATTAGGTCCTCCTCTAAATATTTCCTGAGCCACTAGCTAAAATTGAAAGTTAATGTTATTGAGTCTTGTCTCATGGTGATATAACTGGAAAAGAATTCACGTGGGAGTTGTTCAAACTGGTTGTAGGGAGCCATGAGAATTCAGCTTAATGTATCTAGAGGGGGTGGTGGCCTCCCATAGATAAGGAGATTAATGTCTAAGACTTGAAAATCAGGTTCCACATCCTTGATTTTGGATATCTAAGAGAGGGAAGACAGAAAAATGAAAATTCTTAAGTTCTTTTAAACCGAGGTGATTTTTTATTTACTTTCCATTTTGAGTGAATTAAGCAAGGTATGATCTATGGATGTCTTTACTGAGCTATAAAACTTATGTAAATGAAATTGTATAAGTTATCTTTTTCTAAGACAGATCAGAGCCAAAAAGGGAAAAGGGTCTTTAGGATGCCAGGCTAAGTTTTATGTTTGATGTAGGAGCTAAAGATGGTGACCATAGTTGCCATTAAATTTATAATGAGATGTATTATACTTCTGGTGGTTGCATTTGCCATTACCCCTATATTTAGATTTTCCGTAATTCTTATACATCCTATCTATAATATGATTTAAGACACAAATTTAAGGAGAGTTCTTAACCTAGAACATGCTTAGAATGCACCTCAATTCAGTGAGAATTAATAGGTGATATAGAACACTGTGATGTGGGGGCCAACGAAAAGAGCAGTTAAACAGGTGTCCCTAAAAGGCCACTAAGTAACTTCCTATTAGAGGAACTGAAGAAAAAAAAACACTCTGAGAAAGGCAATATTATGTGATCCTCTTGACAATATCAATCCAATTTATACCATATGCATGCTGAAGGTGAGAGGGTTATAATAATTTTACTTGATGCATATTTTTCTCTCTCTATGCATTGGTTGGTCAGTATAAGGGGAATTAAAGAGGGTTATTCAGCAGAGATTTTAAAGCCCATAAAGAAAGAGGGTCTCCTGTTCATTTTTATTAGACCCAGATGGAGAAGAAGAAAGACTTTATAGCCATGAGGATAAGAGCATCAGAACCCCTAACAATACCCTGTTGGGCAGTCAGGGAGAAGTTCACAATCTAAGGACCTTCTAATGTTCTGGAGAGTGGCCGTTGGCAAGCACTTTCAGTTGTTCTAAGATATTTTGTTCTTCTCACATGATAGTTTGAGTCTCTGGTCTCAGGATTGTGTAAAACCAGAAAGTGGACAGTTTGATTCACTTCAACACATGTTGGCAAGTTACAGAAAATACTCTGTTCCTCGGTCATGAGTCATGAAGACTGAGGAGGTCTGAACAGCAACTCTCCCTTGACCATGGATGTAGAAAAAACCTGAAGGACATAGTGAGATCTATTCTTATATCTGATTGAACAATCCAAAGTTATCTTCCACTCCTAGTACCTTCAGAATGCTCCAGAGAATAGGCCTGGACTTCATCAGTTGTTCCAAAAGCTTTCACCTCTCCACATGACACTCTGGACCCTGGAAAGAAAAACAAATCACATCTGAAGGTAAAAGAATAAAGATAGAGTTGACAATACTTACCTTTCCAATGTGAAGAAAGGGAATAGAGATTAATTCCCAGAAAATGCACCAGAACATGATAAAGGGATGTGGGGGGTGCTGGAGTGATCAAGTCCAGCATCCATGGTGGGGCATGTGTTCTTGTCCTCAGCTCATAAATAATTAGAGGCATGGACACAGACAGGGTACAGCAAAGAAGAGAGCTTATTGAAGGAGAGGAAAGAAAAAACAGAGCTCCCAAGAAGAGAGTGTGATAGGCAGTTAGCTAGAAATGAACAAAACAGCCCTCTGATAATAGCAGAAGGACACCTGTCACATAAATCTTAACTTCTCAGGAGTTACAACCAGCCCATCTTCAGAGACTCCTTCCTCCCACTGTTATCAAACTCAAATCAGGTTTGCTCACTCAAGCACTGTAAAATCAAACCATAGGCATATAATGTGATTAAGGAAAGTACAGCTTTATTGCAAAATGCAAAGCAAGGAGAGAAGGTAGCTCATGGTGAAAATACCCGGTCTCCCAGAAATGTTCTCCACATGCATTTTTAAGGGAAAAATTAGGGGCAGTGGGCCCAGGTTCATGATCAGTTCAGTGATTGGTTCAAGAGGGCATGATTATCTCATGGACATTCTTTATTATTGAGGCCTTAGATAATCAAATTTCTCTTCATGTGTCTGGAGCCATTCAGCCTGGGGTCTTTGAGCTCACAGCTAGTAGTTTCCATCCTACAAAACATCTTACATATTCAGCCATAAAAAACAAGGCCCTGGAATTTGATAGAAAGTGGATGAGTATGGAAGGTTTGTTACTGAGTCAAGCAAGTCAGGCTGTGAAAGAGAGACAACATCAAGGACCAGCAGTTAGAGTAATGGCTATGTCACTGGACTCCCATGTAGTCGACCACGGTTCGTGTCTCGGACCCAGTGGCGTAAAACTCACACCGGGCACGTGTGTGTGCGTGCCTAAGATCCCAAGAGGAGAACAGAGGAGAAGGGATTGCGGCATGGCCATCCCTCCTGGGGGGTGATTTCTCACTTTCTGTCTCTCTCTCTGTCTGGCAAGTGCATGCACCCTATAACAAAAATCTCTCCCAAAAAAAAAGAAAGAGAGAGACAACATTGTATGTCTCTACTTAACATATAGTGACTGTCCACACTCTATGGTAGAGACTGGAAGATTGGAGAACATAAAAGTATTAAAAATTGTAATGGACACCAGAAACAAAGTGGAAAGAGAATGTGAGAGGGGGAGAGTGTAGGAAATTTTGGGGGGGGGATGGAGAGGTAAGACACTTGTGGGACATAGATAAGGTTTATTATCTGTTGATGAGGATGTCTATGGTGGTCTCAACTGGGCTGGACTGAGGTGTATATCATGCTGGCTAAAGTCTCATCACAATCTAAATGATGCAAAGCAATTTAATGTATGAATGATAATAATTTTTTTTAATTAAAAAATAATTAAAAAACAAACAAAAATCATCTTACATATTGAAATGAAAACCTTATCTTTCCTTTAAATGAGAGTTTTAGAGGTCAAATGGTCCTTATTCATGGTCAATGTTGTTACATTATCATAACCAAAGTGTGAAGACTTACTCCTTACTCTGGGCCATTACAATGTAAATAGACCTTATATTTCAAGAAGCTTAGGTAATACATTAGGAGGTCCTTTCTTGGTTTCTGTCCCCTGTATTCTTAGTAAAACCTCTTAATCCTGAGGAGAAATGGGTGACAACCCATCCAGCTGCTTCTTGCTGAATAGGGTAGTTTTAGAGGTCAGGATTAGAGAAAATGGCATACATTTATTTAAAAATACTCAAAACTTTGCCTTTATTTTCAATACTATTATACTAACACCACCTTTTATTGCTATGTTTTCAAATCTGAAAGCACATTTAATTACAATGTAAAAGAAGACTGCAAGGTTGTTGGTGAGGACAGAAGTCTACCTGCATTTTCCTATTTTTCAAAATCCTTTCCAGGAGGCCTGGAGGGAGTCACACCCATAAACATTAACAGACCATTTTGACCCTTTGGTAACAGGAGTCTTCCTATATTCTGTCCCTGGCATAGTATCCTTGTGATATTTATTAAGCCTCCTCATCTCTGTTAAAGTACATTCTTTTCTGATCTCAGTAACCTTCTTTTTTTACTCACCAACTTAAAAAATATGAAACCTACCTATAACCTACAAGCTCCTGATTCCACATGCCCTGTCTTTCAGGACCAGACTAATGGAAAACTCTTCACTAAATTTCAAACTCTGTCTCTTGTTCTCAAAATCAAATAAAAGGAACCCCTGTACCTAATCACCCCCAAGAAAGGCATGTTTTGCCTCCTTTCTGGGCCTAAGTCACTCATATTCTGATTAGAAATAAACTACATTAATTATTATTTTTTCAGAGTTGGTTATTTGCATCAACACTAGGCTATTTTTATCTAGTAGTTGGCTAGCTTAGTACTTTTTTACATAAATTTTTTAAGTGCAACATGGAAATGTTGTCATCATGCAAACTTCTTTAATAAGCCAAGACGTAAATTCAAAACTATTTTATGTTCTAGGAAAAATTTTGTTAATGAAAAACAGTAAAAATAAAAGGCAGAGGTTATCTGATAGAATTTTCTGGTCTGCAGTTTGCATCTATTGTACACCAGTTATTGTGGTGATTAAGACAGTCTATCTAATTGATCATCCTCACAGTGTAACATTTCAAGAGAAGCAGTTTTAGCTTTAATGAATCAAGAAAAACTTGCTTAAGACTTAAAGCCTGGGGGACCAGCAGGTGGTGTGGTGGTTAAGGCACTGTACACTCCCACATGGCCGACCACAGTTTGACTCCTGGATCTGATGGCTTGCTTTCTCACTTTCTCTCTTTCTCGTTCTGCCTCTCTTTTGTCAAGTTAAAATAAATGAATGAATAAATAAAAATCAATAGACTGTTTTATAAAAATAAAAATAATTGTTTTAAAGAAAGACTTAAAGCCAGAAAAAAGTTAGGATTCTGTTGAAGCAGTAGGTAGATATTAAAAACTCAAAAAACAAACATGTACAGAGCTAAAATCTAGTAACAAGTGCACTATAGTTTTTTTGAGAAACATTTTTCTTCTTTGCATAGTAAAGCTAACTTATTCATAAAAAAATAAGTTTAGTCTTAATTTGGTCTGTTATTTGCACAAAGTCCAATAAGAATACTAATTGATTTAGTTGGCTTTGCTAGAACCTTTTATAAAGAACCTCAGATTAGACTCTTTAAGAAGCTTCCCAAGGTTACTGAACCAAGTCAGAAATCCATCATCTCACTGTGCCTTTAAGTACCTGTGCTTGGAAGTTTTGGGACCTGTCAGAAAGTGACATTCTTTACTTATTTTCCAGGCAGAACTACTTGTGGTACCAGACATTCTATCAAGAGCTTCTATTGGCTTTGTTGAAATTAACCTTAGTTCTTTTGCTTTCTGGTGATATCTTCAGATATGATATGCCAGTCAAAGCCCTGACAATAAACAGTGCTTCCAATTTTTTTTCTT
Organism: Tupaia belangeri chinensis; assembly: GCF_000334495.1. NCBI lineage: Eukaryota > Metazoa > Chordata > Mammalia > Scandentia > Tupaiidae > Tupaia > Tupaia belangeri. The sequence continues at coordinate 444,601 of NW_006203461.1, read as the reverse complement.
TATTATCATCATAATCTTGTTTATATTACATTGAATTGTATATACCTTTACAGTGTATTACACTGCTTTTTCAAAAGGGAATGCCATGCATGTCAGTCAATACTGAGACATGAAAATCCCCACTTCATCATTCAATATCTTTTCATTGTTTTTCCTGTTCATTATTATTATTATTCCAATTACTTTTTTAACCAGTCAATCACTATTTCTCATTTTGTTTGTAAAAATACTTTACTCATCATGAAATACTTCTCAGACAAATCCAGTTGAGAATATTATACACGTTGTCATCAACAAGTAATAAGCCATATCTGTGTCCCACTAATGTCATGTCTATTTGTTCACTTGGGCTCTTTCTCTATCCTCTTCTCTTCACCCCCCACCATTCCACACTGCCTTATTCTCCTTAAGTATTTTCACTGCTTTAATGTCCTCCAATATTTCACTCTCTACCACAGGGTGTGGATAGTCCATATATATTAAGTGGATACATACAATATATTTCTTTCAGTGCCTGGCTTACTTCACTCAGCAATAGATTCCCCCATATCTGACCACTTTCTATCAAATGTCAGGGTCTTGTTATTTTTTTATGACTGAGTAGTATTCCATAGAGTATATATGCCACACTTTTCCAATCCATTCATCAGTCTGTGGACATTTAGGTTGGTTCCAAGTCTTATGAATTGTGAATAATGCTGCAATAAACATTGATGCGCAAGCACTTTTCTGACTAAGCATTCTCCTGTCCTTTAGGTACATACCCAGAAGTGGGATTGCTGGATCAAATGGTAGTTCTATTTGTAGATCTTTGAGAAACCTCCATATTCTCAACAGTGGCTGAACCAGTTTATATTCCCACCAGCAGTGTATAAGAGTTCCCTTTTTACCACACCCCTGCCAACATTTATCACTTTTTATATTCTTAATCTTTGCCATTCTGACAGGGGTTACGTGGTATCTCATTGTGGTTTTTATTATGATGAGGGATGTTGAGCATTTCCTCATATGCTTTTTGGCTGTTTGCATGTCTTCTTTAGACAGATTCTTGTTCAGCTCATTTTTCCATCTTTTAATTGGGTTAATCATTTCTTTTTCACATAAGGCACTTGAGTTTCCTATGTATTCTGGTTATCAGCCCCTTGTCTGAGGCATATTTAACAAAAATATTTTCCCATTCTGAGGGTTGTCAGTTCACACTTGTTACAGTGTCCTTTGCTGTGCAGAAACTTCTTAGTCTGAAATAGTTCCACTTGTCTATTTTAGGGATTATTGCCTGTTCTTTGGGAGTCTTATTTAAGAAGTCTTTGCCTACTCCAATATCTCCCAGAGTTTCCCCAGAATTTTCCACCAGTAGTTTTATTGTTTGAGGTCTTAGGTTCAGATCTTTTATCCATTTTGAGTTGATATTTGTTAATGATGAAAGATGGGGATTCAGTTTCATCTTTCTGCAGGTGGATACCCAGTTTTTCCAGCACCATTTACTAAAGAAGTTTTCCTTTTCCCCAATAGATTGACTGATATCCTTTCTCAAAAACTAGTTGGCTGTAAGCTTTTGGGGTTATTTCTGGGGTGTCTATTCTATTTCATTGGTCCACATGTCTGTTTTTGTGCCAATACCATGCTGTTTTTATTATCACAGCTTTATAGTATATCTTGGGATCAGGGAGTGATATGCTTCTTACTCCATTCTTCTTGTGCAGGATTGCTTTTGCAATATGAGGTCTTTTATGATTCCAGACAAATTCTATGATTGTCTTTTTTAGATCTGTGAAGAATACTTCTGGTATTTTGATTGGAACTGCATTAAACATGTAGATTAATTTGGGTAGAATTACCATTTTGATCATGTTAATTCTTCCAATCCAGGAGCATGGGATGTCCTTCCACTTTTTTTATATCACTTTCAATATCTTTTTTAAGATTTTCATAGTTTTCTTTATAAAGGTCTTGACTTTCTTAGTTAGGCTTATCCCTAGGTATCTTATACATCTTGTGGCTACAGTGAAAGGGATTCCTTCCTTCAGCTACAGCTGGCATTCTTGACCCCTGGCTACTAAGTGTCAGTAGGACCTTCACACGTTTCCCATTACCCTCCAGGAAATAGTATCATCTTCTTGGACATCCATTGTGATTGGCCATGACAAAATCTTAGGGTTTTAATGAGAAGTGTTGGACAACGTGAAGCATCACAATAAACCAGTGCTGTCCTATAGAACTTTATGCAATGATGAAAATGTGCTATATCTACCTTGTCCATTAAGGAAGCTACTTGCCAAGATTGCTATTAAGCACTTGAAATGTGGCTAGTGTAAATGAGAAACTACATTTTTAAATTGAATTAAATTAAATTAAATTAAATTAAATTAAATTAAATTAAATT
>NW_006203461.1:435982-440227 GCF_000334495.1 Tupaia belangeri chinensis | reverse complement strand
TTTCCTGGTATAGTACTCCCTTCAGAACCTCTTGAAGAGCTGGTCTGGAGTTGGTAAATTCCTTCAAATTTTGTTTATTCAAGAATGTTTTTATGTTTTTTTCCCATATGAAAGATAATTTTGCTGGGTACAGTATTCTTGGTTGAAATTGTTTTTCACTCAACACTTTGTCTATGTTTCCCCATTCTTTCTTTGCCTGCATTGTTTCCGCCGAGAGATCCTATGTTAGCCTGATGGGGTGATCTTTGTAAGTTACTTGACATTTCCCTCTTGCTAACTTTATTATCTTGTCTTTGTCTGTTGTTTTTGCCAGTCTGGCTATGATGTGCCTTGGAGAGAATCTTCTTGGGTTGATTTTACTCGGGGTCCTATATATTTCTTGGGTCTGGATATTTGAATGCCTTTCTAGGTTTGGAAAATATTCTTCCAGAATTTCATGGGATAAATGATCTAGGCCTTTATTATTTTATTCCTCTTCTGGGATACCAATTATCAATATGTTGGGGCACTTGATGGTATCCAGTATTCCTCATATATTATCCCCATTTTCATGATTGGTTTTTCAATCTTCTTGATACATTTTTCTAGGTCTGATGTTTTGTATTCTACATTCAAAATTCGACCTTCTGCCTGATCTAATCTACTTTTAATACTTTCAAGGGAGGTTTTGATTTCCTGTATTACATTCTTCAATCCTAGAAGTTCCATCTGGTTCTTGTTTAAGGTATCTATTTCTTCTTTCAAATCATGAAAGGACTTCCTCATCTTCTGGAGACATGTCCACAACGTCCATTGTATTGATTGTAGGTAATGTAACCTTGATAATTTCCCCTGGAAGAGAGGCATTTGGTTGGTTGCTCACACTTCTTGAGCTTCTGCAATTGTTACTAGTCATTAGGTGATCTATATGTTGCTTCTTAACATATTTAAGGTATCTCTGAGTGTTAAAAGTTGTAAAGGATTAGAAAATTGATTATTTCTCTTGTGGTTGGCTTACCTGTTGCTCAACAGTACCATGTACTGTTGTCACTTTTTCTGGGTGACCTAAAGTCCTCCCTGGTCCTAAGAAGTGGTGAGCCTCCAACTGACCTAATAAGCAGCACCTCAAAAGCAAGGAAAAACAAAACAAAACAAAATCTCATGGTGCCCAGCACACGCTGCATGCTATTCAAAACACTAAAATTCAGAGTCCAAAGGCAAGTGGAGAAGGGCCAGAGGATGAGCAAGGAGTCCTGGGTGGAAGGGCCTGCAGCCACAGACCACCTGGTGTCTGGAACTGCTGGGTGGCTGGATCTGGTTTGCAGGTGAGGTGGGGGAATGCGAATTCATCTTAAAGTCCCATGAGACCAACCTGAAGTCCAGAGAGGAGCAAGGGTGAGGATGCACGAAGGACCCAGGTGGAAAAGCCTGCAGCCGCCAGCCACCTCACCAGTGCTTCCAATTTCTGATGCAAGGCAAGTATTATTGAAGTTATGCAAACAACCATACTGTCACAAAATAAGAATGTTCACCAATACTTTTCAATTTCAAGGGGGCAGGAAGAGAGAAAAGTTTGTTTCAGTATTGAAAAAAAAAAATTAGCAAATTGTTGAACCTATCAACGGCTCAAAAAGAAAATCCTTAAATATGGAAAACAAAGCATAGAATAAAATTAGCAATGCTTTAGTCAATAGGCCAAAAATTCTGTTTTGCCAGTTCAGTTTAATGTAATTAATCTCTCCTTTATTGACTTTGCAGTGTTACTATGGTCCAATTTTTCCATTTAAATCCTGAAAGTTCAGAGATATAATCTCAAAGTTATCAAAAACCTATATTTAAGACTACTTATCAGGGGCCAGAAGGTGATGTGGTGGCCAAGGCACTGGACTTCCACATGACTGACTATGGTTCGAGTCTCAAACCTGGTGGCTTGCTTTTTCACTATCCCCCTCTGTCACTGCTCAAATCAAATAGTAATAATATTAATAAATAAACCTACATAAATAATTATTAAAAAGAGTATTTGTCAGAGTCTTTTTCACTAATTTCCTTAAAAGAGGCAATTTTTGGATTATAGTTTGTTACAAAATATTCTAGAAAGAGCATCAGAATAAAGCATTTAACTATAGACAACAAAACTTTAAATGGCCGTGGTTGGAGATCTGATTTTACCATATTCCAAAATAAACAAATCTGATAATTTCTGTGATAAGTCACATTAGAACTATTTAGCATTACAAGTATGACTAATAACACACTAAGAGATATTTAAGAATCTCATACAATTTTGGAGCACCCATTAACACAAATTTGTATAGAGAGCTAAACACCATTTCATATTTGACAATATTTTCCATATAATGTCAACATGTCAGAAAGTTTAATCTGTTTTTCTCAGACATCCAAGGGCCTTGTTTTTTTAGTATATGTGCTGCCGAAGCGAGCACATCCAAGGGCCTTGTTAAGAATTTCCAAAAAATTAGTTAAAGTTCAAAAACTTGAACCAGAACTGAAATTTGACTTAAGACGTCTATCAAATATGAAAGGTTTACAAAACTTGATTAAGATGGGATCAGGGCACTGTGACTATCTGCCATTTACTTAACTAAAGTGACAATTAAAAAATTTTAAATCATAGCTATATATAAGCTTTGCTCTTTAATGTATTAGAGTCAGACTTTTTAACTACAGTAGCCAGATAACCTGATTACGAGAGCAGAAGGCACACGGAATTCTTTTTTTTCTTTATTATACTCAAAAGTTTCTTTAAAAAAAAAAACCTTTATTCATTTTTGTCAGTATTATATTAAAACAAAACAAAACAAAATTTAGTCTTTATCAGTGTTTTAAAATAAATTTAGTCAATTCTTGTTAGTTTTACCTTACGATTCCTTATTTCTTTTTTTCCAACTTTTTATATTTATTTGGTTTTATCTATATTATTTCTTTTTTATTCAGTTTCTCTAGAACAATTTTCTAACATACTCCACATTAGACAATACTCATGAATGAAAACAAACTCTCATATCTTTTTGTTAATTACCTGTTCACCAAAAACATCTTAATTTTATCTCTAAATTTTGGATATATAATTGTTTCTCTAGTTGCTAGCTTTGGTTACTATTATTCTGAAATTTTAACATACATTTTATAATATCTAGAAATATTTTCTTACAACACAGTCATTAACAGATTTGATTACATTCAGACTTACTTGTATTGTACCATATAAAACAAGATGAAAAGTATATACAACATTTAAACTTCTACTTAATAATTAGTGTTTCAGTATTTGGAAATAACTTGAGCATTTATTTCATTAATATAATTAAACACATCATACCTTTAAGATTTAAACTACTCAGAAAAATGTAAGAATGATGACAAGTTCAATTACAAACATTTACTCTATTTACATTTGCCCAATTTGTTTTTAACCATTGTCTTTGAATTACTTGTGAAAAACAGGGTTTTTTATTTAAGGTGCTTTCCTTTGAAGTAAAGAAAAACCAAGCTTGCCCTACATAAGCTATCATCTTATCTAAATACTTAATTACCAGACACAAAAGATTTGTCCAATGTTTCCCAAATTTTTCTGTAACCCAACTGTTCATGTGACTCCAAGAATGGTCATTTAAGACAGAGTTCATTTGGGGCCTTGATTTGCATGGTAACAATTCTGAATACATTTTGATTTATGTTTATCAATTCTAAATCTGCTTTATCAAAGATTTTACTCAAGTCACATGACCTTGAATTGCATTTGAGCCTATTTTAACTTATGAGTAAGTATTTAAATCAATTTGGTACCATATACAGACAAACGTACACATAAACCCAACATGCCACACATATGTGTACATGAATATAATACAGAATCAAAGAATTATAGCTTTTATTTTATAATTTTAGCCAAGAGACTGTAAAACTCATTAGTTTGAAAAAAAACAGAATGAGTCAAACTCTATCACTACCCAGAACAAGTTAATTTATCTGCACATAGAGCTAAAGTCTTCTATCCAGTTCTAGAGAAGACAGATTAGGAAATTTGTACTTTAAAGACACAAAGAACACTGAACAAAATGGATACAAAAGGAATATAAAATTGTATGGGAACCAGCAGTTAGCGTAATGGCTATGTCGCTGGACTCCCACGTAGTCCACCGCCGTTCGTGTCCCGGACCCGGGGGCTTAAAACTCATGCCGGGCGCGTGTGCGTGCGTGCCCAAGATCCCGAGAGGAGAATGGAGGAGAAGGGATTGCGGC
>NW_006203461.1:430635-435901 GCF_000334495.1 Tupaia belangeri chinensis | reverse complement strand
CGCGTGCCCCCTCCAGGGAAAATTTCTCCAAAAAAAAAAAAAAAGGAATATAAAATTGTAGAAATTTCTTGTACTATCTTATTAAGTATGAAGGTGGCATAAGAACTACTTAATAAATCCACTCAAATTAGACAGGTGACTGGCTTGAAGAGTTCCTTGACTCATTTAGGTAGTAACTTCTACTTTTATCAAATTGCCATTTGCTGCCAGTTTGACTGAATCAGATATTTAAGGCTTTTTTCTAATGAAAGCATGTAAAGAAAATAAAGAGCAAAGAAAACCAATTTCATATGGTAATCAGCATAAAACCAAAGATCAAATGTCCACTTACTGTATAAACATAACACTTGGTATCCCAAGAGTCAAAGGAATCAATGAGTTTAATGCAAAAGAGTACAGAGCTCCTGACTGGAGAGAAAACACATAAAAAATAATTAATATTTCCTAAAGAGCTAATCACAGTTAGCAAGAGATTCAAGGAAAAAGGTTTGATAAACTGAAACATCCCATAAAAAAAATAGAATCCAAGAGAGAAACAGAGTCTTTCAGAAATGGATGGCCGGCATATCAGTTTCTAATTAGACTGACTTTTCTAAAAGGGCTCTTTAAGAAAATTATTTTTATATCTATCCTCATTAGTTTTTAGCCAGGCAAACAGCAAACATATCTGTTTTTGTCTCAGTCAACATATTTCTTTCTATATGAATACAGTTTTAATTGCCCCTTCTCTCCTCCAGATAAGGCTAAATGTCTGCACACAAATATGTCCATACACACATGCACATATACACAATTTTATCATGTTTTGAATATAGGATATAATTTAAACCAAATTATAACTAAACTAATAAAACAAGATCCAGATTACTTCCAAAAATAGAAGGAAAAAATCAGAAAAACTTTGTCAGTTACACATGTGCAAAACCCATGTTTAGACCAGCTATACTTCAAGGTCCCAAACTCAATAGGCCATTTCCACATAAGGCTCAAGACCCTTTACATCTCCTATATGGGATGTAGGTAATGGGATATTTATGTAAGAAAAGAGGAAGAGGGTTGCTAATAGAGGGCACCCCAAACAATTTCCAAAGGATTACCTATTGAGTAACAATAATGAGCTAATTCAAAAAACCTCTTTATGAAGAACAAAGACTTCAAAAAGGGGGCATAGAATAGAAAACATCATCCTAATTCGTCCCCAAAAATTCACTCCCACAAAAGGACTAAGAAAGTAAAAGGCTCTTGTTACCACAAATAATTCCTACTACTAACCAGTTAACAAAGAACAGACAACACAACCCCTTATGGATGGGACTTCTTATTAAGACCAACGATTAAGAGCTTGAGACATTTCGTACAAAAAGTGTGCTCTATGAAAACTTACATGGCTTATGTCCCCAGATTTTTCAGGCTGGTCACTTGAAAATCACTCTGAGATGTCAGGGAATGAGAAAACACCCATTAGGTCACAAATCAAGCTCTCAAAGATATAAGAGGAAAGAAGATCTTCATCCAATCTTTGCGGAGGACCCAAACCAAAGTTAGTCCAGATAGGTGATAGCCTGATGAGAACTGCAAAATATGCTAGCCTGTGGGGTCCAGCTTGAACAATGGGTTTCATGAGTTCTAGTTAGGTAGGAGACAGGGACACTAAAAATATAATTAGGGTATGGGCCCAAAATGAAATTACAAAATGACTAAAGTTTCAGATAGAGACAATGTAGCTCTGCTGTTTTGCTGTATGAGAGGCTTCTTACAGATGTGGCTCAGTGACTGACCTAGTCAGCATGACCGAGATCCACAACAAAGGCTTTTTCAAGGCCCCACCACCTTCCAGGAAGAGAATAAGATGATGATTTTCATAGCTAAAGCTTCTAGACAAAGAATCTACTGTCCTTCACACACACTCCAAAATTAGGAAAATAATTGGACCATCTCCACCACAAGGGGAATACATGCACAAGCCCCACCTCAAACAAGTCCAGACAAAGCCCTTCCTGACACAAATAAAAACTCCTTGCCACAGTTCTTACTTGGCAACTCATTTTTGGAAAACTCTACTTTCTTGGGAGCTGTTTTTTCCTTCCCTTCCCTTTAATAAATTCCCTACTTTGCCACAACTAGTCTTCTGCATCTACAACTCTAATTCTTCCCGAGTGTTGGACAAGAACCCATGTCTCACTGCAAGTGTGGGCCCAATCACCCCTGTGCCTTCTCACTCCTGCATCACTAGACCTGTGTTCTGCCTTCCTTAGGACATATGACACAGAAATGGAGAACATATCCAGGTCAGAAAAGAATATGCAGAGTATGCAAGCCAGAAAAACACCATGGGAACCAGCAGATGGCACAATAGCTACATAGATGGACTCTCACATGACCTACCACCGTTTGAGAAAGCTGCAAACTCACAATGGCTCTTCCAGACCCCATCTGGACACCTGCTCGAGCCAGCAGCATTACCTAACACTAGGCTGGCTGTGGCTGCAGGCCTTAATGGACAGGATCCATCACTCCTCACCACCCCTACTGATCTCTGGACTTCAGGCTTGTTTCTTTAGAGTTTAAGATGAACTTGCACCCCTCCCGATCCTATCCAGAGACCAGTTCAAGCCAGCAGCATTGCAGGACACAAGGCTGCCTGAGGGTCCCAAACAGCCAGGACCAGTCACTCATCCCTGCCCCTACTCATCTCTGGACTTCAGAATTATTTATTGGGACATTAAGATGAACTTGCACCCCTCTATACTCCATTTCAGAGACCAGTTAAAGTCAACAGCATTGCCGGGCACCAGGCTACCTGTGACTGCAGGCCCTATTCGCTGGGACCAATCACTTATTCTCTGCCACTTCTGCACTTGCCTTTAGACTTTTGGAACTTCAGTGTTTAGAATAGTATGCATTGCAATATTTTTTTCTTTGCTTCTGCAAAGAAAAAGTTTATTAGCTGAGTTGGAGGTTCACCATTCCTTAGAAATAGTGAGAACTTTGGTTCACACAGGACCAGAGACAACAGTGCATGATAATAGTGAGCAACAGGAAGGCAGACCAGAAGAGAGATGGCCAATTTTCTAATCTTGCACACCTTTGAACATTCAGAGATACATTGAATATGTTAGGAAGGAACATATAGATCACCAGATGACTAGGAACAATAACAGACACTCAAGAAATATAAGCAACTACAAAATGTTTGTCCCCCAAGGGAAAATGTCAAACCAACATCACCCATAGTCAATACAATGGATGTCATGGACATGTCAGGTAAGCAATTCAAAATATTTATAGTGACCAAACTGAGATGGAAGAGAAAAGAGACAATGAGCTCCAGGAAATAAGGAAGTCATTTTATGATTTGAAAGAAGAAATAGACATGTTAAAAAAGAACCAAATGGAAATTCTTGGGTTGAAGAATGTGATATAGAAAATTAAAACCTCCCTTGAAAGTATTAAAAGTAGATTAGATCAGGCAGAAGATCAAATTTTGAATGTAGAAGACAAAATATCTGACCTAGAAAAAGTTTCAAAAAGATTGAGGAAACAACCAAGAAAATGAGAATAATATACGAGGAATAGTGGATACCATCAAGTTCCCCAACATCTGGATAATTGGTATCCCAGAAGAGAAAGAAAATAATAAGGGCACTTATAATTTATTCCATGAAATCCTGAAAGAAAACTTTTCAAATCTAGAAAGGCATTAAAATATCCAGACCCAAGAAATACATAAGGCCCCAAATATAATCAACCGAAGGAGATCCACTTCAAGCCACAACATAGCCAGATTGGCAAAAACAACAGACAAAGACAAGATACCAAAGTTGGCAGGAGGGAAACGTCAAGTAACCTACAAAGGTCACCCCATCAGGCTAACATAGGATCTCTTGGCAGAAACAATGCAGGCAAGGAAAGAATGGGGAAATATAGTCAAAGTGTTGAATGATAAACAATTTCAACCAAGAATACTATACCTGGCACGATTATCTTTCATATGGGAAAAAAAGATAAAAAACATTCTCAGATAGACAAAATCTGAAGGAATTTACCAACTGCAGACCAGCTCTTCAAGAGGTTCTGAAGGGAGTGTTATAACAGAAAATCTAAAAGTCAGATGGACAGTTATAAGGGACCAAAAAGCAACCCAAGGAAATGGCTCACTTAATGATAGGAACAGGTCCAGAAATAATGATAAGAACATTGAATGCCAATGGATTCAATTATCCAATTAAGAGAAACAGACTTAGCAAATGGATTTTAAAAGAAACAGAAACCCTCTCTCTGTTGCCTACAAGAAATGCACCTTATGAGGATAAAGACTTACATAGACTAAAATGGAAATCAAAAGAGGACTGGAGTTGTGATAATGATTTCAGACAAAATAGGCTTCGAGATAAAGACTGTAAAAAAAGACAAAGAAGAGCAGTATATAATAGTAAATGGGGTAATCCAGCAAGAAGACATAATACTTATAAATATCAATGCACTCAACTCAAGTGCACCTAAATATGTGATGGAAATACTGCTGGAGATAAAAAGAGAGATAGGGAGCAATACTCTAATTGTTGGGTATCTCAACAACTCATCATCTCCTTTAGACAGATCCTCTAGGCAAAAATTAAATAGAGAGATACAGGACCTAAATGATACTATAATTTGAATGGGCTTGATAGATATCTATATAACTTTCCACCTTAAGATCACAAAATATAGATTTTTCTCACCCCAGCATGGAACCTTTCCAAAGATTACCATATGTTAGGAAACAAATCAAGCCTTTACAGATTCAAAGGCATAGAAACTATACACAGCATCTTCTCTGACCACGATGGAGTTAAACTCAAGATTAATTTCAATAAACACCCTCAAAAATATGCAAACACATGGAAACTGAACAACCTACTTCTGAATAACTTCTTAACTACTGAAGAAATTAAGTCTGAAATCAAAAAATGTATGGAAACATATAGTAATGAGTACACAAGTTTCCATAATCTATGAGACATGGCAAAAACAGTCATAAGAGGGAAATTCATAGTAATTACTGTGCATAAAACAGATTGAAAGGTGGAAATTAGATAACCTAAAATCATGCCTCAGGGAATTGGAAAAACAGCAACAACAACAAAAAATTGCCAGGAGAAAAGAAATGATAGAGGTTCAAGCATAATTAAATGAAATAGAAAATAAATGAACCACACAGAAAATAAAAGAAAGTAAAAGCTATTTCTTTGAGTAGATACCAAGGAGTGGAATTGCTGGATCATAT
>NW_006203461.1:415919-429568 GCF_000334495.1 Tupaia belangeri chinensis | reverse complement strand
GAGATTGAATCAGTAATAAATAACCTCCCAACAAAGAAAAGCCGAGGTCTCAATGGCTTTGCTTCTTAATTCTACAGACTTTAAAAAAAAGTTAATACCTATCCTACTAAAATTATTTCTAACAATTCCAAAGGAAGGAAACCTTCCAAATTCATTTTATGAAACCTCCATTATCATCATTCCCAAAACAGACAAGGACATGACAAAAAAGGAAAACTACAGACCAATATCTCTGATGAATATAGATGCAAACTTCTCAACAATATACTCACAGATCATATTCAACAACATATAACAAAGATTATAAATCACGGCCAGGTAGGCTTTATTCCAGAGATGCAAGAATGGTTCAACGTATGCAGGACCATAAATATAATACACCATATTAGCAGAAAGAAATATAAAAAACATGTGATCATTTCAATTAATGCAGAGAAAGCATTTGATAAAATTCAATATATTTTCATGATTAAGACCCTCAGCAGATTATAATTAAAAGGTTATTTCTCAACATAATAAGAACCACCTATGAAGTACCTACAGTAACATTATACTGAATGGGGAAAAGCTAAAACTTTTTCCACTAAAACCTGGTACTAGGCAAGGCTGCCCACTCTCTCCACTGCTTTTTATTATAGTGCTTGAAGTCTCAACTAATGCAGTGATAAAAGAGAACAATATAAAAGGAATTCAAATAGGCAAAAAAGTGTTGAAAATATCCTTTTCGCAGATGACATGATGGTATACTTAAAAGATCCAAAGGTTTCCATGAAAAAAATCTTCTCGATGTAATAAATGAATACAATGACGTGGCAGTATACAAAAATTAACATAGAAAAATCTATAGCATTTCTATATATGAACAAGTTACGTGAAGTAGAACTAGAGAAAGGAATCCCTTTTACCAAAGCCACAAAATATATGACACCTAGGGATAAATCTAACTAAGGAAGTCAATGACCTTTAGAAAGAAAACAATGAAAATCTTAAAAATAGATAATGGTAAGGACATAAAAATGTAGAAGGAGGGACCAGCAGTTAGCATAATGGTTACGTCACTGGACTCCCACGTAGTTGACCACGGTTTGAGTCTTGGACCCGGTGGCTTAAACTCACTCCGGGCGCGTGTGCATGCATGCCCAAGATCCTGAGAGGAGAATGGAGGAGAAGGGATTGCAGTGTGGTCATCCCTCCTGGGGGGTGATTTCTCGCTTTCTGTCTCTCTGTCTCTCTCTGTCTGTCTGGCGAGTGCACGCGCCCTATAGCAAAAACCTCTCCAAAAAAAAAAAATATACAAGGATATAGAAGGATATCCCATGATCCTGAATTGGTAGAATTAACGTAATGAAAATAGCAATTTTACCCAAATTAATCTACATATTTAATGCAATTACAATCAAAATATGAGACATTTTTTATAGATCTAGAAAAGACAATCATAGAATTTGTCTGAAATCATAAAAGAACTCATATTTCAAAAGTAATCCTGCACAAGAAGAGTAGAGTGGGTGTCATATCACTCCCTGATCCCAAGATATACTTTAAAGTTCTGATCATCAAAACAGCATGATATTGGCACAAAAACAGACCTGTGGGCTAATTGAATAGAATAGAGACCCCAGAAAAAAACCCCAAAGCTTACAGCCAACTGATTTTTGACAAAGGATACCAGTCAATCCATTGGGGAAAAAAAAAAATCTTTTCAGTAAATGGTGCTGGAAAAACTGGGTATCCAGCAGCAGAAAGTAGAAACAGAATCCCCATCTTTCACCATGAATAAAAGTCAACTCAAAATGGATAAAAGATCTGAACCTAAGACCTCAAACTATAAAACTACTGGTGGAAAATACTGGGGAAACTCTGGGAGACACCGGAATAGGCAAAGACTTTTTAAATAAGACTCCCAAAGCACAGGCAATAATCCCTAAAATAGATAAGTGGGATTACATCAGACTAAGAAGTTTATGCACAGCAAAGGATGCAGTAACAAGTGTGAATCAACAACCCTTAGAATGAGAGAATATTTTTGTAAAATATGCCTCAGACAAGGGACTGATAACCAGAATACACAGGGAACTCAAGGACCTTCCGTGAAAAAAATAAAATAAAATAAAAGATTGACCCAATTAAGAGATGGGAAAATGAGTTCAACAAAAATATCTCTAAGTAAAACATACAAACAGCCAAAAAGTGTATGAGGAAATGTTCAACATCCCTCATCATAAGAGAGATGCAGATTAAAATCAGAACAAGATACCACCTAAAACTTGTGGTATACCTCATATACTCTATGGAATACTACTCAGCCATGAAAAACAACAAGACCCTGGCATTTGATAGAAAGTGGTCAGATATGGAGGGTCTATTGCTGGGTAAAGCAAGCCAGGATATGAAACAAAGATATTGTATGTATCCACTCAATATATCTCTACTATTCACCCTTTATGGTAGAGATCGATATATAGGAGGGCATATAATTGGTGAAGATAGTTAGCGATGATGAAGACAGTATGGAATGGGGCTGGAGAAGAGAAGAGTATGGAGAAGGATAGCAAGAGAACAAATAAATAGTCATGACATTAACTGGACACAGAAATAGTTTATTACCTGTTGATGATGACATGTATAGTATTCTAAACTGGATTGGTCTGAGAAGTATTTCATGTTGGGTAACGTCTTTTTACAAGCAAAATGATAAATTGTGATTCAATGTTTAAAAAAATAATTGGGCTAATAATAATAATAATCTGGAAATAAATAATGAAAAGCTATTGATAATGATGATGGGGATTTTAATGTCTTTGTATTGACTGATATGCATGTTATTCCTTCTGAAAAAAGAAATGTAATACATTGTACAGTTATATGTGATTCAATGTAATATAAACAAGATTATGATAATAATAAAATTTTAAATTTTTTTAAAAAAAAATTCACATCAGGCCTGTGTGTATGCATACCCCAGATCCTGGGAAGAGAATGGAGATAGGATTGTGGCATGGCCATCACCCCTGGGATTGATTGCGTATTGTCTCTGTCTCTTTCTTTTTCCAGAGAGTACATGCACTTTTTTTTCAAGAAAGTACAGGCCCCCTAAGGAAAAAACCCCAAAAAAAAAAAAAAAAAAAAAAAGAAAGAAAGAAAAAACACTATGATCGCTATACCCAGTTTGGGACTATTTCATATAAATCCTTTTTCCTATTTGTCTTCATCAGAAAAGAAACTAAACAGTTATCTTTACCATCTACTAAACTGAATTCCACACATTCCAACTGCTAAGAAATTCTTACTCATTTTTGTGAACTTGTCAGGTCCTGAGTTCTCTTGGATGTGACTCCTGGAAGAGCAAAACAGATTTCATTTATCTATATCCTAGAGAACATAAGCGCCAGATAATGTTACTTAAGTGTTAATCGTTTTTTTCTTTCCTTAGAATTATAGCTCAAAGTTCCCAATTCTACAAAATATACTCTAAGGGCCACAAGATGTAATAGAGGTCTCTTTCTGTTTCCCATAATGATGTCCTGTTCATGGCCAGTTCAAACAAAATATAAAATCAAATTTACTAGTTACCAAATTCCCAATCTCTCAAGGCTTCTTGACCCTATATATTCTAAGGGGGAGATAACACCATACAAAAGTTGTGTCAAAACAGAAACCAAACATCTAAAGGGAGGCTTATAGCTACCCTTTCTCCAAATGGAGAAAAATCCACCAAGCAAACATTCTGTCAAAACAGAAACCAAAGGGACCATCAGTTAGTGTAATGACTATGTCACTGAGCTCCCATGAAGTCGACCGTGGTTAGAATCCTGGACCCAGTGGCTTAAACTCACACTGGGCACATATGCGTGCATGCCCAAGATCCTGAGAGAAGAATGGAGGAGAAGGGATTGCAGCGTGGCCATCCCCCTGGGGGGTGATTTCTAACTTTCTATCTCGCTGTCTTTCTCTGTCTTTCTGGCGAGCACACGCACCATGTAGCAAAAAAAAAACAAAAAACAAAAAAACAGAAACCAAATATCTACAGGAAAAGAGGCATTGGTGTCATCACACATTAGTCCCACAATTTACCGGATGTCTACCAAATCCAAACCAATCCAATGCCATGTTTCCTTCACCACAAATAAATTGCTGTGGGTCAACGGCACCTGGTTGGTGGCCAATCACCTTGGACTGTCCCTGAGACAAGGTACTCAGGTAACTGCAGGACAAGTTCCAAGAGTGGCTGTCAGTCAAGGGTTGTTGTATCTTGGGCAAGATGCCACACAGGATCTTAGTCCCATCTGGATTGCCAATAACTGTTATCAAACTCAAATCAGGTTCACTCACCCAAGCGCTATAATACCAAACCATAGGCATATGGTGTGATGAAAGAAAGTACAGCTTTATTGAGAAGTGCAAAACAAGAAGAGCTGGCAGCTCATGCTGAAAAGACCATCTCCCCAAGATGTTCCCCACATGTGTTTTTAAGGGCAAAATAAGTGGCAGAGGTCCCATGTGCATGATCAGTTCAGTGATTGGTTCAAGAGGGCATGATCATCTCCTGGACATTCTTGACTGGTAAGGCCTTAGATAATCAAATTTATCTTCAGGTTTCTGGAGCCATTCAGCCTGGAGTCTTTGAGCTCATAGCTAGCAGTTTCCATCCTACAAAACATCTTACATATTGGGGCTGGCAGCTGGTGTGGTGGTTAAGGATGCTGGACTCCCACATGATAGACTCCAGTTCAAGTCTCGGAACTGGTGGCTTTCTTTCTCACTTGTTTTCTCTCTCTCTATTCCTCTCTGTTCGAATTAAAAGAAATGAATAAATAAAATTAACAAAATAATTATTTTAAAAAATCTTACATATTGAAATAAAAACCTTATCTTTCCTTTAAATGAAAGTTTTGGAGGTCAAATTGTCCTTATCATAATGTTTCATTATTATAACCAAAGTCTGAAGACTTACTCCTTAGATTGGCAATTATAATCTAAATAGACCTTATATTTCAGGAACCTTAGAAAATGCATAGGAGGCCCTTGCTGGGTTTCACCACCAGTTCCTGGCACAGAGAGGCAACACCAATCCCAATTTCCTTCTTTAGTACCTGAGGGCCGGATGTCTACCAAATCCAAACCAATCCAATGCCATGTTTCCTTCACCACAAATAAATTGCTGTGGGTCAACGGCACCTGGTTGGTGGCCAATCACCTTGGACTGTCCCTGAGACAAGGTACTCAGGTAACTGCAGGACAAGTTCCAAGAGTGGCTGTCAGTCAAGGGTTGTTGTATCTTGGGCAAGATGCCACACAGGATCTTAGTCCCATCTGGATTGCCAATAACTGTTATCAAACTCAAATCAGGTTCACTCACCCAAGCGCTATAATACCAAACCATAGGCATATGGTGTGATGAAAGAAAGTACAGCTTTATTGAGAAGTGCAAAACAAGAAGAGCTGGCAGCTCATGCTGAAAAGACCATCTCCCCAAGATGTTCCCCACATGTGTTTTTAAGGGCAAAATAAGTGGCAGAGGTCCCATGTGCATGATCAGTTCAGTGATTGGTTCAAGAGGGCATGATCATCTCCTGGACATTCTTGACTGGTAAGGCCTTAGATAATCAAATTTATCTTCAGGTTTCTGGAGCCATTCAGCCTGGAGTCTTTGAGCTCATAGCTAGCAGTTTCCATCCTACAAAACATCTTACATATTGGGGCTGGCAGCTGGTGTGGTGGTTAAGGATGCTGGACTCCCACATGATAGACTCCAGTTCAAGTCTCGGAACTCGTGGCTTTCTTTCTCACTTGTTTTCTCTCTCTCTATTCCTCTCTGTTCGAATTAAAAGAAATGAATAAATAAAATTAACAAAATAATTATTTTAAAAAATCTTACATATTGAAATAAAAACCTTATCTTTCCTTTAAATGAAAGTTTTGGAGGTCAAATTGTCCTTATCATAATGTTTCATTATTATAACCAAAGTCTGAAGACTTACTCCTTAGATTGGCAATTATAATCTAAATAGACCTTATATTTCAGGAACCTTAGAAAATGCATAGGAGGCCCTTGCTGGGTTTCACCACCAGTTCCTGGCACAGAGAGGCAACACCAATCCCAATTTCCTTCTTTAGTACCTGAGGGAGACACATAGGAATGGTTGTAAATTTCCCTCTTATCAGTTCCCACAAATACAAAAGACACAAAATGATGTTTGGGTCAACATTCTAATTTACACTAGGACAATAAACCAATTGGTCGTTCATGGAAATAAGGAAGCTCCTATCATCGAGGCTCACACTGGGCAAATTCAGTTAGGTACTCAAATTTTACCCATGGGAGAGAGATGTACAAATGCAGGACTAAGCCAAAATTCAAACAAAGACTTTATCTCATACATCAGGGCACATCAGGGCAGGTCTCTAATTTTAGGGATCTGGATCTAAAGAACCAAGGATTTTACACAGTGCAGCTCAACAATTTCCCATCTTATGACAATAGGAGGTCCCAATGTGTTGCTGAGAAGGAACTGGGGTGAAGAATTTTTATCTGGGTCAGGGGAGCTTTGTCCAGGCTTGTTTTCAGGTGGGACTCATGCATGTGTTTCCCTCATGCTGGGGGCACATGCTGGTGTTTCCCTCATGCTGGGGATACATGCTGACTGAATCCAGTTATTGATCTAATTTTGGAGTGAGTGGAAAGGTCAGGAGTCTCTTTGTCTAAAATCTTTCAGCCTTAGTAAACATCTTATCTTTCTGGAGTGATGGAACCTGGATAAAAACCTTAATTCTTTGATCTAGGTCATGCTTGCCTAGGTCACTGAGCCTCTGCTGCAACCTGTCTCTGTAAGTAAAGCTTAGTCATTTTCTGATTACATTTTGGGCTTATACTCTATATTTTTAGGGTCCCTGTCTCCTACCTCGTTATGAAAACTAAAAGGGTCCCCTTCTCCTCCCCCGGTATGAAAAAAAAAAAAAAAAAAAAAAAAAGAGGAAAAAAGAAAATAAAGAATACTGAGAGTAGAAGACTATAAGGAAAGTCAATCCTAATGTCTAGAGATTTCTCCTCAAAAAGCATGGAAACCAGCAGGTAGTAGCAATTTTTTATAATTTAATTTTTTTTTAGGGAGAAAAGAGCATTTTTTAGACTTTTGAGGTTTCTGTGTTTTCAACTTTTCTAATATCTAGTCTGGGATATATGAAGCAAAAAGACAAAGAGCTAATGCACCACTATGCCATTCCTCAGGCCCCAATGTCCATAGTAGGTTCATTCTCTCTGCTTTGGATTTTTCTTCTGTTTGTTTTTTATATAATATCCATGGTTTTTACCTATACTTACTATGAGGAATAAAAGAAAAATATGTCTACTCCATCTTATTTCCTTTTTAAAATTCTAATATTTTTTGTTAATTGACACTTAATAATTGTACATATTTATGAGATAGACTGTTATTTTCAACATATGAATAAAATATGTTATAATCAATCTGGTGAACTAGCATATTTATTATCTTAGACATTTATAATTTGTTGAAAACATTCAAAATCTTCTCTTTTAGCAGTTACCACACTACTATGCTATAGAACACTGATACTCATTCCCCTAATGTAACAATAATTTTGTATCTGTTAAACAACATATTCATAGTCCCTTCTAAATATCCTTCCCAGCCTCTAGAAAACACTATTTTTTCTCTACTTGGATCAGGAAGATGACTTTTTAGTTTCCACATGTGAGTGACAATGTGTGATTTTTCTCTTTTGGTGCCTGGCTTATTTCACTTAATATAATGTTTTCCAGGTTTATCCTTGTTGTCTTGAATGACAGAATTTCATTCTTTTTAATAATTGAGTAGTATTCCATTGTTTATGTGTGCATGTGTATATTCACATTACATTTTCTTTATGTAGTCATCTGTTGATGGAAACTTGTGTTGATTCCATATCTGGACTATTATAAATAATTCTGCAATAACATAGAAGGACAGACAACTCTATAGCATACTCATTTTAATTTCTTTTGCATATGCTTAGTAATTGCATTGCTGGATTATATAACATTTCTAGGTTTAGGATTACGAGGAGCTTCCATACTGTTTTCCAGAATGTCCACCACTAGAATAAAATATTCCATTTTCTCTAAATACCAGCATTTGCTATTTTTTGAGGGACTTTTAGGTAATAACCATTATATTAAAATGAGATGATATATTGCTGTAGTTTTTGTTTGCTTTTTTAATCTTATTTTATTTCAATTTCTTTTATACATTCAATCATGTCATTTAGTTTGCAAAGTGAATATTCCAACATGTTTACATTTCTCCCCAGTCAAGTTGATAATAGTATAAAGTTATCTTCAAGAAATAATATCCAATTTCTTTCTTTTTTTTATTTTTTGGAGAGGTTTTTGCTATAGGGTGTGTGCACTCGCCAGACAGAGAGAGAGAGACATAGAGACAGAAAAGAAGAAATCATCCCCCAGAGGGGATGGTCACGCCACAATCCCTTCTCCTCCATTCTCCTCTCGGGATCTTGGGCATGCATGCACACACACCCAGCGTGAGTTTTAAGTCACTGAGTCTGGAACGCGAACCATGGTCGACTACGTGGGAGTCCAGTGACATAGCCATTACACTAACTGCTGGTTCCCAATAATACCCAATTTCTTTGTCCCATTAATGCTTTGCCTCTCCATTTTTCTTGTTAATGTCCTTCCTCAGACTTTATTTCTTCACCCACACTCTTCTCCCACTATATTTGGTGTTCACAACCATTTACTGTGTTTCTACATCCTTTAGTCATTCAGTTTCAGTCATAGAGTGTGGATACTCAGTATATATTAAGTGGGGACATACAATGCCTCTCCTTCATAGCATGGCTTGCTTCACTCAGCAGTAAGTCTTCCATATTTATCAGCAGGAAATCTTCCATATTCATCCATTTTCTGTCAAAAGCCAGGGTCTTGTTTTGTTTTGTTTTGTTTTGTTTTGTTTTAGGACTGAGTAGTATTCCATAGAGTCTATGTGCCACAATTTTTCAATCCATTCATCTATTCATGGGCATTTGGGTTGCTTCCATGTCTTAGCAATTGTGAATAATGCTGCAAAAACTATCAATATGCAAGTACTTTTCTCATTTAGAATTCTTCTGTCCTCTGGGTAGATACCAAGGAGTGGGATTGCTCGTCACATGACAGTTCTATTTGTAGAATTTTGAGGAGTCTCCAAATTGTTCTCCACAGTGGCTAGACCACATTATATTACCACCAGCAGTAAAAAGAGTTCCCTTTTCACCCTACCTCTGCCAGAATTTATCATTTTTTTTAATCTTAGTCATTTTGACTGGAGTTAGGAGGTATCTCATTGAAGTTATGATATGCATTTGCCTTATAATGAGGGATATTGAGCATTTTTTCATATGCATTTTGGCTATTCATAAGTCATTCTTAGAGAGTAATTTTTTCAACTCATTCTCCCATCATTTAATAGAATTGATCAATTTTTTTTCTAAACAGCTGCTTAAGTTCCTTGTGTATTCTGGCTATCAGCATCTTATCTGATGCATAGTTAACAAAAATATCTTCCCATTCTGAGGATTGTCAATTCACACAAATTGTTTTGTCTCTTACCATGCAAAAATTTCTTAGTCTGATGTAATCCCACTTGTCTATTTTGGGGATAAATGACTGTGCTTGGGGGTCTTATTTGAGAAGTCTTTGCCTACCCCAATGTCTTCCAGTATTTCCCCAGTGTTCTCCAGGAGCAGTCTCCAAATTGTTCTCCACAGTGGCTAGACCACATTATATTACCACCAGCAGTAAAAAGAGTTCCCTTTTCACCCTACCTCTGCCAGAATTTATCATTTTTTTTAATCTTAGTCATTTTGACTGGAGTTAGGAGGTATCTCATTGAAGTTATGATATGCATTTGCCTTATAATGAGGGATATTGAGCATTTTTTCATATGCATTTTGGCTATTCATAAGTCATTCTTAGAGAGTAATTTTTTCAACTCATTCTCCCATCATTTAATAGAATTGATCAATTTTTTTTCTAAACAGCTGCTTAAGTTCCTTGTGTATTCTGGCTATCAGCATCTTATCTGATGCATAGTTAACAAAAATATCTTCCCATTCTGAGGATTGTCAATTCACACAAATTGTTTTGTCTCTTACCATGCAAAAATTTCTTAGTCTGATGTAATCCCACTTGTCTATTTTGGGGATAAATGACTGTGCTTGGGGGTCTTATTTGAGAAGTCTTTGCCTACCCCAATGTCTTCCAGTATTTCCCCAGTGTTCTCCAGGAGCAGTTTATAGTTTAAGGTCTTAGGTTTATATCTTTAATTCACCTTGACTTGATTTTTGTCAATGGTGACAGGTAGGGGTTCGAATTCATCTTTCTGCAGGTGGAAATCCAGTTTTTTAAGCACCATTTGCTGAAGAGGTTTTGCTTTTCCCAGTGGATTGGTACCCTTTGTGAAAAATTTGTTAACTGTATGGGAGTTTCTTTCTGGGGACTCTATTCTGTTCCATTGGTCCACCTGTCTGTTTTTGTACCAGTACCATGCTGTTTTGATTACCACAGCTTTGTAGTATATATTTGGGTCAGGGAGTGTGATGCCACTCACTCCACTCTTCTTGTATAAGATTGATTTGGCAATAAGAGGTCTTCTATGGTTCCAGACAAATTTTATGATTGTCTTTTGTAGATCTGTGAAGAATGTGTCTGGTACTTTGATTGGCATTGCATTAAATATGTAGATTAATTTGGGTAGAATTGCTATTCTGATTGTATTAATTCTTCCAATCCAGGAACATGGGATGTCCTTCCTCTTTTTTGTGTCATTTTCAATCTCTTTTTGTAGCTTCTCATAGTTTTCCTTCTGGAGGTCTTTAACTTCTTTGGTTAGATTTATTCCTAGGTATCTTATACATTTTGTGGCTATGGTAAATGAAATTACATTTTTTCAGTTCTATCTTAGTCTGCCTGCTATTCGAATATAGAAATGCTGTAGATTTCCGTATGTTGATTTTGTATCCTGCAACTTTACTGTATTCATGTATTATTTCCAGGAATTTTTTTATGGATACCATTGAGTCTTCTTTGTACACAATCATGTCATCTGCAAATAGAGAGAATTTCACCTCTTCTTTTACTATTTGAATGCCTTTTATTTTTTTCTCTTTTCTTATTGCATTGGCAAGGTTTTTGAGTACTATACTGAAAAGAAGTGGAGAAAATGGGAATCCTTATCTTGAACCCCTTTTAGTGGAAAAGCTTTCAGCTTTTCTACATTCAGGATGATGTTCGCTATGGATTTTTCATAGATGGCTTTTATTGTGTTGAGAAATGTCACTTCTATGCCAATTTTGCTGAGAATCTTAATCATGAAGGGATGTTGAATCTTATGAAATGCTTTTTCTGCATCAATTTATCTGATAATACAGTTTTTATTTTTCTCTCTGTTAATATGATGTATTACATCTATAGTTTTTCATATGTTTAACCAACCTTGCATTGCTGGAATAAAGTCTACCTGATCGTGATGTATAATCTTTTTTATAAGTTGTTGAATATAGCTTGCTAGTATACTGTTGAGAATCTTTGTGTCTATATTCATCAGAAATATTGGTCTATAGTTTTCCTTCCTTGTCCTGTCCTTATCTGTTTTAAGGATAAGGGCAATGGAGGGTTCATAGAGTGAATTAGGGAGCGATTCACCCTTTTAGATCTTTAGAAATAACTTGAACAGAATGGGGGTTAACTCTACTTTGAAAGTCTTGTATAATTCAGAGGTGAAGTGATCAGGACCAGGTCTTGTATTTGTTGGGAGGTTATTTATTACTGATTCAATCTCCTGGTTTGTTATTGGCCTGTTCAGACTTTCTATATCCTCCTGGCTCAATCTTGGTAGATTATAT
Source organism: Tupaia belangeri chinensis (assembly GCF_000334495.1). NCBI lineage: Eukaryota > Metazoa > Chordata > Mammalia > Scandentia > Tupaiidae > Tupaia > Tupaia belangeri. The sequence goes on along the minus strand of NW_006203461.1, from coordinate 417,664 downwards.
GTGTCCAGGAATTTGTCCATATCATCCAAATTGCCTTGTTTCCTGACATATAGTTGTTGACAGTATCCTCTAATAATGTTTTATATTTCTACTATGTCTGCTGTTAAATTGCCTACTTCATTGCAGATTTGATTCACCCGCTCTCTTTCTCTATTCTTCTTAATAAGTCTCACTAATGGTGAATTGATTTTGTTTATTTTCTCAAAGAACCAGCTTTGACTGCCATTTCTTTTCTGTGTAGTTTGTTTATTTTCTATTTCATTTATTTCTGCATGTATCTTTATTATTTCCTTTCTCCTCGAGTTTTTTGGATCTTTTTTCTGTTGCTTCTCCAATTCTCTGAGGCACAATGTTAAGTGATCCATTTGCTTTCTTTTTGTCTTCTTCTTATGTGCACTAATTGCTACGAACTTCCCTATTATGACTGCTTTTGCAGTGTCCCAAAGATTATAGAAATTCATGTCCTCATTGTCATTGGCTTCCATGAATCTTTTCATTTCAGTCTTCATTTCTTCAGTAGTTGTGAAGTCATTCATGAGTAGGTTATTTAGTTTCCATGTATTTGCATATTTCTGAGGATTTCTCTTGAAATTAAACTCAAGTTTTATTCCATCATGGTAGGAGAAGGTGTTGGATATAGTTTCTATCCCTTTGAATCTGTAGAGGCTTGTCTTGTGCCCTATCACGTGGTCAATCTCCAAAAAGGTTCTATCTGGGGGTGAGAAAAAATAAATCTTGTGATTTTTGGATGGAGAGTTCTATAGATGTCTGATAAGTCCATTTAATTCATGGTATCATTTAGATCCTTTACCTCTTTACCTAGTTTTTGCCTAGATGCTCTGTCCAGAGGGGATAGTGGGGTGTTGAAGTCTCCATCAATTAGTTTACTACTGTCAATCTTCCCTTTTAGATCTAAAAGTCTTTCCTTCACATATTTGGTGCTCCTGTGTTAAGTGCATAGATATTTATAAGTATTTTATCTTCTTGAACGATTGACCATTTTACAACAATATAGTGCCCTTCTTTGTCTCTTTGAACTGTTTTTGTTTTAAATGCTATTTTGTCAGAAATTAGTATCATGACTCCAGTTCTTTTTTAGTTCCCATTTGCATAGAAAATCTTTTTCCAAATCTTCACTTTCAGTTTATGTATGTCTTAATCCATAAGGCGGGTTTTCTGTAGACAACATATAGAGGGTTTCTGATTTTTTATCCATTCAGCCAGAGTGTGTCTTTTTATTGTAGAATTTAATCCATTAACATTCAATGTTATTACTGATGTTACCAGACCTGTCCTGATGTTTAAGTTGGTCATTGTCATGTTTGCTTTTTATTCCTTTTTTTCTTGCTGTTCATTCTTTAGTTTTCCTAGAACAATACTTTCTTCAGGGTTTCTTGAAGAGCTGGTCTAGTGTTGGCAAATTCTTTCAGATTTTGTTTGAGGAGATTTTAATCTTTTTTTTCATATGAAGGATAATCTTGCAGGATATAATAATCTTGGTTGAAATTGTTTCTCTGTTCAAAGTTTCAATATGTTTTCCCATTCTCTCCTTGCTTACATTGTTTCCATTGAGAGATCTGGTGTTCATCTGATGGGATGACCTTTGTATGTCACTTGTCATTTCTCTCTTGCCAGTTTTAGTATCTTGTCTTTATCTGTAATCTATGCCAGTCTGGCTAAGATGTGCCTTGGGCAAGATGTTCTTGAGTTGATTCTATTTGAGGTCCTTTGTAATTTGCGGGTTC
>NW_006203461.1:404603-415842 GCF_000334495.1 Tupaia belangeri chinensis | reverse complement strand
CAATTATTCAGATGTTAAGGCATTTAATATAATAAAGTATTTCTCATATATTATCCTCATGTTTTTGTTGTTGTTGTTAATTTCTCTATCTTTTTGGTGGTTTTCTCTAGGTCAGAGGCTTTATCATCTACATCAGGGATTGAATCTTCAGCATGGTCTAACTGAATTTTAATACTTCTTTGTTTTCGTTTTTTTGGAGAGGTGTTTTTTTTTTTTGTTTGTTTGTTTTTTTTTGTTTTTGTTTTTTTTTTGCTATATGGTGCATGTGCTCACCAGACAGACAGAGAGAGACAGAGAGACAGAAAGCGAGAAATAACACCTCAGGGGGGATGGCCATGCCACAATTCCTTCTCCTCCATTCTCCTCTCGGGATCTTGGGCATGCACGCACATGCGCCCGGCGTGAGTTTAATCCACTGGGTCTGGAACTCGAACCACGGTCGACTACATGGGAGTTCAGTGACATAGCCATTACGCTAACTGCTGGTCCAGTGTATTTTAATACTTTTGATAGAATTTTTTATTTCCTGTATTATAGACTTTATCTTTAATAGTTCCATCTGATTCTTAGTGTGTCCATTTCTTCTTTCATATTGTGGAAGGACTTCCTAATCTCCTTTAGTTCGCTGTCTCTTTTCTGCTCCAACTCATGGAATTTGGTCACCATGAATGTTTTAAATTCTTTCTCCAACATTTTGGTAACTTCTTCTTTTTTAGAGAAATGAAAGGGAGTCATTGTATTCTTTTGATGGAGATACATTTCCTTGTTTATTCAGACTTGAGGCTTTTCTACTTCTAGCCTTTGGGAAATGTATTCACTTTGAAATAACTGTTAGGAGAATGTTTATGTGACTAGAAGCAAGTGTGTCTCCCTTTTGATGTGGACTGATGTGACAGTCTCTTCTGCTGTGCTTAGAAATGTAGTCCAAGGAGTATTCTATTCAGGTGTCTGAAGAGCTGTATTTCCTTTTACTCACATTGTTCAGTAAAAGGAAGAAACCCAGGGCATCTTACAATACTAAGGTATTTCAGAACAGTGTTTCTAGACTTATCTAGTCCCTCCAGGAGGGTGGAGGAAGCGAAAAAGGAGCCTATATAAAAGGGAAGAAAGTAAGAAGGAGAAGAAAAAACGTCTGGGGTCTGCAGATGGAAATGGGATCTGCTGTAGAGCTTGGGGTTGTCCTGTGTGGTAAGGAGAAGTGTGAAATTAACAAATGAAAGAAGAAGAGAAGGAAAAAAAATCCTACTTTCCTAACAGACATAGAGGGTCACTAGGGTTGGGGGAGTGGAAACTGGAGCTGGGGCAGGTGGCCCTGCCTCTGTGTCCCTTAGGCCAGGGGTCTGGATATGAAAGTGGGGTCTGCTGTAGAGCTGAGGCAGTCTTTTGTGGTTAGGAAAATTGTGAAGTTAACAAATAAAAGAAAAGAGAAGGAAAAAAAGTCTACTTTCCTGACTGAGATAGAGGGTCGCTAGGGTTGGTTGGGGGAGCTGGAGCTTGAGTTAGCGCATCAGGCACTGTCTTAGTGTTCCTTAGGCCAGGGGTCTGAAGATAGAAGTGGGGTCTGCTGTAGATGTGGGGACAGTCCTTCCTGAAAGAGATAGAGGGTCACTGGAGTTGGGGGAGCCAGCGGAGATGGACCTGGAGCAGGGGATCCTGCCTCACTGTCCCTTAAGCCAGATGTCTGGATTTCCCTGATGATTAATGATGTTGACCATTTTTCATGTAATTGTGCATTCATATGTCTTCTATTGAGAAATGTCTATTCATTTCATTAGCCTATTTTTAAATATGATTGTTAACTTTTTGGTGATGAGTTGTTTTAGTTTCTTTTTATTATTATGTTTCATATTTCTTGAAACAGAAATTGAAAAGTAATGTTTTAAATCTCATTTTAACATTTATTTTACTTATGATGGTGTAAATAAAATAAGACCTCCATTGCTTAGTAATTTCTATACCTGCCCTATTAACTTCATGCACTAATTTTCTTTCTAAAATTTTCTTCTATTGAATAGATAATTTTTCCCTTACACGTTCAATACTACCCCTCTCCATTATTGTTGTTATTGTCATTCTGTTTTAGCTTTCTCATATCCTAAAACGAAAAGAAATGATTCTTGCCTTCATCATGGTCTTTCTCACAACAAGCATCTCATTTATTATCTCAATAAAATTTTATTTTATATCTTTGCTAGAATGTGCATGCACTCACCAGAGAGAAAGACAGATAAATAGAGATAGGGAGAAAGTACACTTCAACAGTATATAGTCACGCTACAACACTTTCTCTGTTTCTCCACCCTATTGGGATTTGGAGCACACAGACACATGCCTAGCATGTTTTGGAAGTTGCCAGGATTGGGATTCAAACTGCTCAGTTGGCTATGTAGGATTCAGCTGTCTTAGCCATTATGCCATTGGAGGACCTGGTCCTACAATAAATCTTCTTAAATGGTACTCTGTGCTCATGACCTAAGAATTGTGGATGAAAGTACTAGATAAGTCTTTAATTATTTATTATAATTTCTGACATGCCACATAACTTCTCTGGTATTTGCCTTACCATTTGCTATTTACTGTTGAGAATAAAAAACTTGCTGTAACATTTGCAATGCTCTGAATCTATAAAACTTTTTGGGGCCAGCAGATGGCATGGTGGTTAAGGGTTCTGGATTCCTGCATGGCTGACTGTGGGTTGAGTCCTGGAACTGGCAGCTTGCTTTCTCACTTTCTCTCTCACTCTGCCCTTCTTTGGTAAAAAATATAAAAATAAATAAAGTTAAATAAAATAATACTTTTAGAAAAAGATACTGAAGTTTAAGGTTTATTTTCCTTCTACAATTTATCTATTGATTTGGCATATTTGTTATCTTTTCTATAAGGTCCAGATCTCTTTTGTATAGGAATATCAGTCTCTCACAGATGTCCAACAAACCCATCCTGTAACTGGGCACTCCTCCATCAATTACTGAAATGACATGCCATACTAAATTTAGGAGTGGAGAAGTTAAACCAGACATTTCCCCTTCACACAGAACCACTGCACCAACATAGAGTGAATGGGTGAAATCAAAGGGTATTTTTCCGGGAAAGTGGCTAGTCTGGACCATGTGTGAAGCAAGGCTTTAAGCCCCTTGGCACAGTCTTCATTTTCTCAATTTTAAAAAATAATTATTTAGTTAGTTTTATTTGCTATTATCATTTTTTAATTTGACCAGAGAGGGAGACAATAGAAAGGGAAAGTGAGAGAGCAAGCCACCAGGTGTTGGACTTGAACCACAGTCGGCCATGTGGGAGTTCAATGCCTCAACCATTACACCACTTGCCAGTCCCCCACAGTGGTTTTTATTTACTAAAGACAAATTCAAGGATAATTTTTAAAAATAATTTCGAGATGATGATTACAGAGCCTTAAACCCAAGTACAGGACTCTTCTGATCATAAGGGCCTATGTGATAGTATTGGTTGCATGACTTGTTTAGCCCTGCTCCCTACCGCTAAAACTTTATTAGCTCCCAACTTCTCACAAAATTAATGTAAGTTCCTTTGACTATCATTTAAAGCCCTCTATAAACTAAGTCACAAGGTCTTTTTAGTGGCAATTAAAGTAAGAGAAGGGCTGAAAGAAAAAGAACAATGTGAAAAAAAAAAGACAAGGCTTGAGAAATGAATGGGGAAGACTAAAGAAAAGGAGAGCTCAAAGGTGTTTTAAAATGTTGAGCCAGAAGACCGGGGGAGATAGTGGCATTAAGAGAGATATATGCAGTCAGTTATTACAGCTTATTTTGTGGGTGATTGGGACAGAGAGATGTGACAATGAGACTTTGAAGTATGAGTGCAGCATCAAATTTTATTAAAGTGCTTCCAAGTTATGCATATACAAATTCATATACCCATTTCCAAGAGATATTTCAAAAAGATCAAATATAGTCAAAAGATAGGATGCATGTGCCAAAGACATTAATTTCAGAGTTAGTCACATAAAAATCACAGTGATGCCTTGTTATATCACCAAAGGAGAGGTTGAGCCAACTTCTCTGATTCTGAAATGATGAATGCCCTGAAGCTCATGAAGTGAAAAGTCACAGGATATTGCTCCATTATTACATTTGGCTATGCATTTGATCATGTTTTAGTGTTTTAAATCAATGAATAAGGTGTTTTATAAAGGAATATAGCTACATGTGTTTCAAGATGTGGCTCGGAAAATGAAGATGTAGATGTTTGCTTGAAATAGTAAAATAAATATTTTTCCTCTTGGAAATAAAAGGCTACTATATCTCCCCATTCAAAAGTCTCAACATATATGAATTTAGCTCTCTAAAAATGCTGTAATATTAATTGTTTCATTAACACCTAAATTATAAGAAGCTAGAGGCAGAACGAGTTCAGGGTTAGCAAGTGTCATACAATGATCTTAATTCATTCATAAATTTGCTTTATAATATGGGGAAGCACACTCTTTTTTTGAACTTCTGTTTTTCTCAGTGCTTATGAGGTCAATTCATCAGACTTGTAGGAGATCTGATTTTTTTTTTTATTATGTTTTTTTCCAGAAGGCATGTGCACTACCCAGAGAGAGACAGAGGGAGGAAAAGTGAGAAGTCATCCCCAGTGGGGATAGATATGCCTCAATCCCTTCTCCATTAGGGATTTTGGGTACACATGCTCGTGCACCTGGCATGATTTTCAAGTTGCCAGAATCAAACCACAGTTGACCATGTAGGAATCCAGAATATTAACTATCTTGTCACTTGCTTTCCTCAGGATATGTGATACTTATATTAAGTCCTCTTGTAGTTACAATATCAATGCAAAGCAAATTATTAATTAAAAATAATTATAAAAATTTTTACAGAATTTTAAAAAATAAATTGTAATTAAGAACATAAAATTTTAATGTAAATTCATATGATTTTGGTCTATTCATTTAACCATTCTACAAATTTTTTAAGCATCATCTGTGCCAGGATTTATTTTAAACACTGGATATACAATGTCTAAAAGAACCTTGGTGATTTCCTTCATGGAACATAAATTCTTGTGTGGGAAGCAAGTCAAAAGAAAAATTCAAGAAACAAATAGTATTTTGCATTAGAGTAAGTGTAATGAAGGAAACAAAGATATACAACAAAATAAGGAACAGAGAAAAAAGAGAAATTTTCTTCGGGTGGAATAGTTGGGAAAATTTATCTGGGTGTTTGACATTTAAACTGAGGCCTAAGTGTGAATAATTTATTTTATAATACACTTTCATTAATATAGGAAAAGACATTAAATTTTAAATTTAATAAACATTTATAATTTAAAGTAGTCAAAAATTGGAAATTGTTTATGAGAATTACACAGTTTTTGAAAGTGGTAAGGAGCAAAATAGCATGTGTGCATTATACACTGACTTTTCAGTGTAAAAATAATTTGGAAGATACTCTCCAAGTATTTTTGAAGAGTCTGAGATACCTTAGCAAATATTAATAAGCTAAATAGGCACAACCTAATAGGAATTAGCACAGTGTCTCATGTTTTTAAAATAAATACATGATGATTTCCAATTTTATTTTATGCTCTAGAATCTTGTGTTGATTGTGTTGAGATTAAAATTGTATTTATTTTATTTATATTAGAATGTGTTTGTAAACATATTTAACCTAAATCTTTCACACTTTAAAAGTGATAGGAAAAGTGCTCCTTCCAGCCCAACACCTAGCAAGAAAGCCAGAATCCATGTGCATCTGAGGTGGGCTTAGGCCTGCTACTCTAACTGGAAATCCTTTGCCTCAAACCCCTCTTTCTGATCCAACATATAGTGAAAAGCCAGTGTAGCTTGCTTAGTGAAGATCAGGGAAACAGAAGTGCAGAAAAATTGCAGGCCATCTCCTTCTGCATACCTCTAACATGCAGAATTAACTCCAATAAGGTAGGAAATGACATATAATCCATCGGATGACCAGAAGCCACCACCACAGAGGCACAAGAAATATGGGAAATCTAGAAAATTTCTCTGCCTCAACAGGAAAGAACAGTCCTTCATCAACCACAGACAGTACAATGGAACTTGTAGAAATGTCAGATAAAGAATTTAGGATATTCATAGTATCAAAGCTAACAGAGATGCAAGAGAAGAAAGACAATAAACTCCAGACAATGCAAGAGAAAAGAGACAACAAGTTGCAGGAGGTGACGAAGTTCTGACACAATCTGAAAGAAGAAATACACACCATAAAAAATAATCAAATGGGACCAGTGGTTGACATAATGGCTATGTCACTGGACTCTCATGTAGTTGACCAGAGTTCAAGTCCCAGACCTGGTGGCTTAAACTCACACCTGGCGCATGTGCATGCATGCCCAAGATCCCGAGAGGAGAATGGAGAAGAAAGGATTGCGGCATGGCCATCATGGCTGGGGGGTGATTTCTTGCTTTTTGCCTCTCTGTGTCTCTCTATCTTTCTGATGAATGCACATGCCCTATAGCAAAAACCTCTCCAAAAAAAAAAAAAAATCAAATGGACTGTTAGAGATGAAGGTTGTAATACAGGAAATTAAAACCTCCCTTGAAAATATTAAAAGCAGATTAGATTATGCAGAAAATAAAATCTTAGATGTAGAAGATAAAACCTCTAATCTAGAAAAATTCACTAAAAAAACTAAGCAAATAACCCCCCAAATTAGAATAATATATGAGTAATACTAGAAACACTTAGATGCCCAAACATCCAGATAATCGGTATCCTAGGAGGTGAAGAAACTAATCAGGGCATTGATTATCTATTCCATGAAATCCTGGAAGAAAACTTTTCAAACCTAGAAAGGCATTCAAATACCCAGATCCAAGAAATACAAAAGACCCCACATAGAATCAACACAAGAAAATCTTCTCCAACACGCATCATAGCCAGATTGACCAAACCACAGACAGAAATAAGATACTAAAATTGTCAAGAAAAAAACATCAAGTTACTTTCAAAAGATATCCCATCAGGCTAACATCGGACCACTCATTGGATACAATGCAAGCAAGTAAAGAATGGGAAAATATATTCAAAGTGTTATCAGGAAAACTGAAGATAGACAGAGAAATAAGAGAACAAAAGTGACCAAGAAAAAGGCCAACATAATGCTAGGGACAATTTCTGAAATATCAATAATAATGTTGAATGTTAACAGAAAGTCGATCATAGTAACACTGCAAATTTATCAAAAGAGAGATTACACGAGACTGTGAACTGGCCTTCCTGACCCCTCTGCAATTGGAAAATATTCGTGAGCATCCTTATTTTTGTGACAGAATGGTTATTTGCATAAGTTTAATAACATGATAGTATCTGTTTCCTTGCATCAGAAAATGAATTCTTATGGAGCTTAGTGCAAACAGCAGACCAAATAGAGAATAACCTAATTACATATTTGCAAATAATTTAGTTTATAACTCTCTTTCGTAAAAGGGTGAATGGAGAAAGAGACAAAAAGGTTTCAGAAAAAAACTACAGGACACTTGTCAATAGATTCTAGCTTTGTCCATACTTGAAGATATTTTGTGAATGATTTTCCTCCTCCACCACTGCCACCTCCTTCTTCTGCCACTCCTGGTGCTGCCTGTGTGCTCCTTCTGTGAGGACCTGGTGCCTCTTTTGTGAAACAGCAGCTAAGGAGACTCTGGCTCTTGCTGTGGCTGATGTAAAACCCAAGGAAGGAGTCAAGACTGAGAACAACAATCATATTAGTTTGAAGGTGGCAGAGCAGGAGTGTTCTGTGGTGCAGTTTAAGATTAAGTGGCACTTAGTAAAGTAATTAAAGCCTACTATGAACGACAGGGGTTTATCAATGAGGCAGATCAGAATCCAATTTGATGGGCAGCCAATCAAGGAAACAGACACACACACACAGTTGGAAATGGAGGATAAAGATACAATTGATGTGTTCCAACAGCAGACAGGAGGTGTCTACTAAAAAGGGAACCTGCTACTTTACCCCAGAACTCTGTTCTTACAGACTGAGAATACATTCTCAATTAGAAAACCACAATTTGCTTTCATCACATCCTGACTACTACAGTATAGTTTTCTCTATTCTTTCATTTTCCCTTCCCCATTCCTTTATTGTACATAAAGTAACTGGTGTATGTGCACAAGCATATTGCATTTTTTAAACTAAATGGCCAATAGTATGTTTTGACTGACATCAAATGGAGATGTAATGGAGAAAAATACTGGTTCTGTGAAAATATTCCCCTTTTTCTATTAGTGGAATACTTATTCAGCTCTTATTTTTATATTCCAGTATGTTACTTTGCTTTCACTGTTTTCAAAAAAAGAAAAAGAAAACAACGACAACATAATCTTTGTACACCTTGTTTGATTGGAGAACTTTAATGTTTTTCATTTATTATTGTAAAGCACAGGACAATTTTATAACTTTTTTGTACATAACTGTTACATGTAGGGCAATCTGTGCTTAAGTGGGGGTAAATTATTCTTAAAGAAAAAAAAAAAAGGAACAGTGAGAAAGCAAGTCACCAGGTCCAGGACTTGATCCATGGTTGGCCATGTGGGAATCCAGCGCCCTTATCCACCACACCACCTGCTGGCCCCAAGTGTCTTGTTTAAATAAACTTTTTGTTAAAAAAAAATCTTTTGTGAATCAATAAAATGAAAAAAAGATTGAATATGGAAGGGAAATAGGGGAAAGGGGAAGGAATTAATGGGTAAAAGTATGCTTAATTGACAAAAAATGAGAAACTATTTGCTGATGATAATATATATGGTAATATTCTTGTCTTGACTGACATGCATGGTATTTGTGATGGAAAAAGACATGTATATTGTAAAGATGTGATAAAATGTAAATTGAAATAAATTTTCAAAAAGAAAAACATGATACAAAAACTGCTTCATTCACTTCAGATGATTGGTTTATAACTTATTAGATCTATATCTTCATTTTTCTTTAAATGCAAATAAGTATTTAAATAACACACATATACTTTCAATAGCAGTTTTATATTGAATAATTAATCCATATAATTTGACTTTTTTAGTATACATTAAAATGTGAAAATAAAATGAAACAAAAGCCTATGAGATGCTAGTTTTAGTTTCTAAGCCAAACTACTATATTGATATGTGCACTGGACTGTTCCAAATAATGGTTCAACTTGAGAAAAGTTTATTTTAAAGATTATTAATTGAATTAAATTTGTTATTATTGTTTTTTTCTTTTTTTTTTAAATTCCCTGCAGGGCATGTGAGGGAGAGAGAGAGGAGAAAGAGAAAGTAAGTCACCAAGTCTGGTACTCAAACCATGGTCAGCCGTGTGGAAGTCCAGCACCTTAATCACCATGCAATCTGGTAGCCCCCAGGAAAAATGTTACTAATCAAGAAGGGTTACTATTAAATTCCATGATGAAAATTTTGTATGTTTTACTGAGCAGAATAATAATTTATGATGATCCCAGTATTCTTCTTATTCTGTGGAAATTGTGATGTGGAGAGATTGAAAGGGGATATCAGGGGAACCAGCAGTTAGCATAATGGCTATGTTGCTGGACTCCCACATAGTTGACCACGGTTCGCGTCCCGGACCCGGTGGCTTAAAACTCACGCCGGGCGCGTGTACGTGCGTGCCCAAGATCCCGAGAGGAGAATGGAGGAGAAGGGACTGTGGCATGGCCATCCTCCCTGGGGGGTGATTTCTTGCTTTCTGTCTCTCTGTCTCTCTCTGTCTGTCTGGCGAGCGCACGCGCCCTTTTTTTTAAAAAGAAAAGAAAAAAGAAAAAAGATACGCATGTATAGTAATTAGGACTCATTCCTCAATGTTTTCTTGCTTTTCACTGCCATTGTCTCAGATCATATTTTAGAAAACTGATCAAGTAACATGTTGCATGTGATTTACTCAGGATATATCTAAGCCCTTCAGCATATCTAAAATTAGATGGAGTTGGTCAAATGAGGAAACATCTAGGTTATGCCTTTTTTTAGGTAGTTTACCTTAGAAACTGTCAGCATGATGTTATTGAAGTTTGGAATTGTAACTCTGCATGAACTATGGACAGTCAACAGTATATACTTAAAAGCTGCACTATTGCAAAATTGGTGTATTATCCAAATATTTGTACACTGTTTTTTGTACTGCAGGTCCTGTACTGGAAACATTTTCTTTTACTGTTACTTGCCTTTTAAACTTTGTTTAGCCACTTGAAGAAAATCTGCTTATGGCACAATTTGCCTTAAATCCATTCCAAGTTGTATATTTGTTTTCCAATAAAAAAATTACAGCTTTTTTAAACAAAAAGACATCTAAAAATCTCACTAAACTTACCTCAAGTAAACCTTAAAGTGACAAATAAAAGCATGTTCTTTAGATATGAAATCAGTCTAAATCAGAGGATAAAATAACTTCTAAAAATAAACTTGTAAAAAGAAAAAAATAGAGAACATAATCATAAAATATATTAAAGGAAAGTTATAGCTGTAAAACTGTATTTCTGGCAACAAAGGTTAAAAGGGAAAGTTTAGATATAGAAGAAATTTTGTATAGTAAAGTTATTTTTTTCCTTTTTTTTTTTTTTTGTCTTTTTGGAGAGGTGCTATAGGGCACGCACGTGCACTAACCAGAAAGACAGAGACAGAAAGCGAGAAATCACCCCCTGGGAGGATGGCCATGCCACAATCCCTTCTCCTCCATTCTCCTCTCAGGATCTTGGGTATGCATGCACGCATGCCTCATATGAGTTTAAGCCACCGAGTCCAAGACTCGAAACCCGGTCTACGTCATGGAAGTCCAGCGACATAGCCATTACATCAACTACTGTTCCCAAATTTTTTGTCTTAAAGTAGAATGGCTTGTTTATCTCAGAATAGAAGAAAAAGAAGAGACATAAACTAAAATGTCCAAAACATGCTGTTGAAGGTTTGAACTATAGTGAAAGAATCTAAAAAAGAGTTATGAAGATTAATAAAACTAAGGTTTTATTAATTAATGTTCTAAATTAATGTTCTACAGCTAACTGTACTGATGTAATGCCATCAGTCACAAATCAGTCCCTATAAAAGTCCATTTAAAAAGTATTTAACAGCATCTCGAGTATATAGTTTAAGCATGTACAATTAGGCCTCAAAATTTAACATTAAATATTCCAATTAACTTGCTCTCAACTCTTTACACGAACCACTTGGAGGGGACCAGCAGTTAGTGTAATGGCTATGTCACTGGACTCCCACGTAGTCAACCGCGGTTCGAG
>NW_006203461.1:401981-404516 GCF_000334495.1 Tupaia belangeri chinensis | reverse complement strand
ATCCCCCCTGGGGGGTGATTTCTCGCTTTCTGTCTCTCTGTCTCCCTCTGTCTGTCTGGCAAGCGCACGTGCCCTATAGCAAAAACCTCTCCAAAAAAAAAAAAAAAAGAACCACTTGGAAATATAAAAATATAAACAAGTTTCATCCCATTTTAGGACTAGCTACCAATCAATTATTAAATTGATTTAACACTTTAAATGGGGGATGCCAACTCAGCATCTCTCCAGCAACTTTCCTCTCTAGCACAGCAGGAACTCAAACTTGTAGAACAAACTTAGGGCCAGCAGGTAGCATAGTCATTACAGGCACTGGACTCCCATATGGCCTATCATGGTTTGAGTCCCAGACCCGGCAGCTTGAAACTCATGCTGAGTGCATGTGCATGTATGCCAAAAATTCCAATCTTTCCCTCCCCCTCTCTCTTTCCTCTCTCATTCTGTCCCTCTCTGGTCAAATTAACAAAATAAATGAAGTTAAATAAAATAATTATTTAAAAAATAAGTTCTATTATATCATCTCTTTAAAATATCCAAGTGACCTTGTCATCTATATTAGCCCTACCAGTCTTTTAGGTGAATTTACCCCAGAATTACATTTCTTAAAATGGATACCTCTTACTTTCTCTTACCATAAAATCTTTATCTCTGCCATAGAACTTATTGCCACTTTTTTTAAGAGAGATTTTTGCTATAGGGTGCATGTGCTTGCCAGAGAACCCGACGGACAGAAAGTGAGAAAAGTCCAACTAGAAGATGGTCAAAAGTCATGAACAGCTATTTCAGTCAAGAGTGAGTCACAAAGACCAAAAATAAATTATACCACAACTTGACTTAGGGCAAATATGTCAAGTGTACCCTGGTTTTTTTTAACTGTAAAACATTATTTCCTTAGAAGTTAAATGTATCATCAGGCATATCAATTTTGGATCATTTCAAATGAATCCTAAAATAATTGAACTATGTATTTTTTTTTTCACTTGTGGCAGAACTCTCAGCACAAAGAAGTTTCAGAGTAAGGCATGAGTGGGTTCCTCAAAAGTCTCCTTTAACTGAGAAAAAAAATATAAACCTATAAAAGAAAATATTGCACCAGTGATTTCAAGTTTACAACATTAATAAATGTAGGAGCTAAGCGGTGACACACTTTTACTCTTATTTTATCACTCATGGAAGAAGTAAATTAACTTTAAAAAATAAAAGCAACACAATTCTTAGAGTAGAAATGAACATTATAGAACCCAGAAGCCACCTATTGTGGTTATAGTAAAACTCTATCATATCACATAAAGAAATAGAATCACCTTGTAAGCATATAGTTATTTGCTAATAGTAAATACTTATTTAGTTATTTGCTAATAGTAAATAAGTATTTAGTTCTTTAAATATATGCATTGTACTTTAAAAACACAGTAAATTGATAATGGCATGTTGGTTTAAGATTTTCAAATATGATGAAATTATGAGATACATAACTGCTCAGAGTTGGAGGCCAAAGCTCCAAATGTCATTGACTACCTGGTGGTTATTCATATGAATCACAGGGATAGCATATTGACCCGTAGGTAATTTCATACATCAAACTTTAAATATGTTGAGAAACTTAACATTTTCAACTAGGTACATTACACCTTCTGAATTGTGTTAAAAATAAATAAATAAATGGCATAGTATTTTATTTTATCCATCACCCTATAAATGTAGTCAAATAAGATAAAATGCATGATAGATAAAATATATCATAAATGAAAAGATATTGCCAAGCTTATGCTGGACAATACTGGAAGGATTAAAAAAAAACTACCCACTTAGATGTGAGCCAGATGGAATTTCTAAGCTTTAATGTAAGAAATCCCATTTCCTTGTGTTCAAAATATTCTTTTCTCATCTCAGGTACACTTCCTACCTACCAACAAAAAGATTCTAAACCTTCAATGAGATTTTTGAAGTACACACTTCGAATGGGGGAAAGCTCTTGCATATAAACTGCCTTAGCTCCTCTGACTGGACAGCTGGTCAGCAACCTTTGTGAGGAAAGCTCTTTACTAATAATTAACAGAAAGGACTGTAATCAAGTCAGGAAACCTCTCACAGCTCCAATGTCACTGGAAGGGCATTTTGGCACCGTTCTCTCTAGTAGACTAATGAAATGTGAATTTGCAGGTTATGAGCTCAGAACTATCTTAAGTGGACCCTGTATTGTTTGGTTTACAAAAGTAGTTTTATTAGCTTTTTCTCATTCCTATTTCTAGCTAACATTGCATGATAAGATTTGGGTAACAGGAAAGCAGTACATTTAAAGGACCTTTGTAAGTGAAGATACTTACTAAGCTCTACTTTTGTCAATAGTTTGAACATGAAATATAACCTCTTTTGCCTAATAAAAGCTTTGTTGATGAAAACACCTACTTTCGAGAATTCCTGAAGCAGATTTAGCATGAACAAAATTATGAATAGAAAACTACTGTCAGGAACCAGCGGTTGGCGTGATGGCTGTGTCGCTGGACTCCCACGTGGTCGGCCGTGGTTTTCGTCCCC
>NW_006203461.1:389785-401804 GCF_000334495.1 Tupaia belangeri chinensis | reverse complement strand
AAAAAAAAAAAAAAAAAACCTTCTGTTTTCAGTGGCTTCCATTTCATCTTTAAATGTCCCAATTTGCCTTTTCCAACTCCTATCAACCTCACCCCACAAGAACACAAAGCCTTCATGCTGCCTTCCAGCTGTCCAGACTTTCTCATGGCTTTGTTTCCTAATTTAGCCCTTCTCACTAAACAATTAATATTTTCGACATTTTACTTTTCCAATTGTTCCCCCACCCCTCCCATCAAATATTATCTGTTCTATGTCCTCTTTCTTCCTGATCTAATCTATACTAGTTAATTTGATAAGCGTATTTTGACTACTATATGATTCTGTAATGGGTGGCTACTAAAATAAATTGTAATTGAACAAGACTCTTATAGAAGTCAAATATTTTTTACAACAGAAAGATTTTTCATGGAAACATACTAATAAGAAGGATAAATAGCCGAAAAGCAAGCTTTTTAGTGTCCTTCAACTCTCACATGTAAGCAACTGCTTACATATTAATACCACCAATAATTACTTAATACTGTTATATTTCCAATAGCTTCATGTTTCCAAAGCAAAGATCATCTTCAATGTCCAAAGAACATCTTAAATGTCACAGTTTATTTTAATTTATGAAGTCTTTAAAACGAAGCCATTACTCAGAATGGAAGAAAATAACCAAGAGATTTATAAGTATGGATTCATAGTACATAAAGATGACCAAAAGGACAATCCTAGGCAGACTTAAATAATACTATCACTTCTTTAAGGTTTTATAGAGTATGTATCTAGGATTTCACTTGATCATCTCAACAATCTCATGATATAGAAAACACAGAAATTGCTGTGTAATTTTACAGATGAGGAAGTGAGACTGAGAGGTTATTTTATTGCCCAACATGTCATAGAAAGTTATAACAGTAGCATAAGTTTTCTGACACATACTTAATGTTTTACCCACTAAAATATATATAACTGATTGCTTAAATTTTCCCAAGCTAGGTTTTGATCTTTACTTGCCTTATATACCTTTCCATTACCAGTATTCCTTATATCAAGAATAAAATAGTTATCAAATTCACAGCCTTTTTTGACTTTTTATTAAGTGTATTCTACCTATGATGCCTAGGCTTCCTATAAGTACAGGACACTCAATCTGTCCTACTATATGAAGGAATTATAATTGTTTAATGATATTTTACTGATATGAATTATAAAGTTATCTGTTTTTAATTATCTAATGAAAATACAGAGGGAAAGAAAGAGAGAGAGACCTGTAACCTAACCCCAGACAGAATTTTTATGCTGAGATCTTCCCCCAATCCGTACAGCCAGCTGGGATTATGGGCTGACCCAGTGTGTTCAGGTAACACTGTATACAAACCAGAGCTATTCCATATGGTCTTCAGCATCATGCAGCAGCACCCCTACTGTCTGTGTCACCAAAGCTGGACCTATACAGTTTTTATATGTGTTCTCTACATTTGCTTCAAGCTATTAAGCCATCTTCCTCAGATGCTTCAACACTAGATTTTTCTTCAATCATATTCTTAGCAGGAATTTTTGGAGTCCCAGATGATGCTAATCACTCCCACATTCACACTTGATTTGATCAGTAACTGCAGGCCCTATAGAAACAGGGTCACTGAGGCCAGCAGATAGCTTGGTGATTAAGGTACTGGGCTTCCATATGGCCAACCATGGCTTAAGTTTTGGACCTGGAGGCTTAAAAATCACACCAGGTACATGTACGTGCATGCCCAAAATCTCAGGAGAATAGAACAGAAGGAATTGCAGCATGACCATTCCCTGTGGGGGGTGATTTATCACTTTTCCTCCCATTGTCTCTCTCTCTCTCTCCCTCTGTCTGTCAAGTGCACAGGTCCTATGGCAAAAATTCTAAAAAAGAAAACAAAAACAAAACAAAACATTGGCTCATTTACTATCGGAACATTAGGTTCAATATTATGTACCATAAATCAATATGATTGTCCTTATAAGACACCCGCATAACTATGTGGCTCCTGGGCTTGACTTATAAGGATCTTTTAACTCATCTTTCTTAACACAATGGGATTTCATGATCAAAATATTCCATTCTCTTATTATAAAACCAAGTTTTTGAGATTAGTTCTTGTGTCAGTTAAAATGTAAAGAAAATAGATACTAGCAAGGAGCGAGTAGTATAGAAGCTTGCTTGGTATACTACTTATGAAAGATAAAAGTGGGAATACTTAAATAGGCAAAATTGATTTGACATCGATTAAGGGAAAAGGAAAAGGAACAAATTTGGATAGGGAAACTATTAGACTATGACATAGATATAACACCCTGGTCAATCCAATAGGGAAATACAGGGCAAAATTACTTGTGCAAAAATTCCAAATTGGTACCTCTGCCATGCTCACTTATTTGCTGGGCCTGCCTGGGAAGAACACTCTCTAACCGCTAAATCAAAGGTGGAACCTGAGGTTTACAGGTAACTTAACTCATATCTGTACAGTGAGTTCTTTCTTTAAGGTAGATGATACAAGTGGTACTATGGCTACCATAGCTCTACAAGATCTTCACAACTCCATTTCCTATCATTTTTGCTCTATGGCAAAACCTAAAACAAAGAAAACATCACACTTATTTATTTTTAAATTTATTTTCTTATGTTTTATTTTATATATAATTGAACCTAGAGGACATTATGCTAACTAAAGTAATCCAGGCACAAGAAAAAATATCACATGATCACATCAAAATGTGGAATCTAATTTTTTTTTAAAAAAAAAAAAAAAACCTTCTGTATTCAGGGGCTTCCATTTCATCTTTAAATGTCCCAATTTGCCTTTTCCAACTCCTATCAACCTCACCCACCAAGAACACAAAGCCTTCATGCTGCCTTCCAGCTGTCCAGACTTTCTCATGGCTTGGTCTCCTAATTTAGCCCTTCTCACTAAACAATTAATATTTTCGACATTTTACTTTTCCAATTGTTCCCCCACCCCTCCCATCAAATATTATCTGTTCTATGTCCTCTTTCTTCCTGATCTAATCTATACTAGTTAATTTGATAAGCGTATTTTGACTACTATATGATTCTGTAATGGGTGGCTACTAAAATAAATTGTAATTGAACAAGACTCTTATAGAAGTCAAATATTTTTTACAACAGAAAGATTTTTCATGGAAACATACTAATAAGAAGGATAAATAGCCGAAAAGCAAGCTTTTTAGTGTCCTTCAACTCTCACATGTAAGCAACTGCTTACATATTAATACCACCAATAATTACTTAATACTGTTATATTTCCAATAGCTTCATGTTTCCAAAGCAAAGATCATCTTCAATGTCACAGTTTATTTTAATTTATGAAGTCTTTAAAACGAAGCCATTACTCAGAATGGAAGAAAATAACCAAGAGATTTATAAGTATGGATTCATAGTACATAAAGATGACCAAAAGGACAATCCTAGGCAGACTTAAATAATACTATCACTTCTTTAAGGTTTTATAGAGTATGTATCTAGGATTTCACTTGATCATCTCAACAATCTCATGATATAGAAAAAACAGAAATTGCTGTGTAATTTTACAGATGAGGAAGTGAGACTGAGAGGTTATTTTATTGCCCAACATGTCATAGAAAGTTATAACAGTAGCATAAGTTTTCTGACTCATACTTAATGTTTTACCCACTAAAATATATATAACTGATTGCTTAAATTTTCCCAAGCTAGGTTTTGATCTTTACTTGCCTTATATAACTTTCCATTACCAGTATTCCTTATATCAAGAATAAAATAGTTATCAAATTCACAGCCTTTTTTGACTTTTTATTAAGTGTATTCTACCTATGATGCCTAGGCTTCCTATAAGTACAGGACACTCAATCTGTCCTACTATATGAAGCAATTGTAAGTGTTTAATGATATTTTACTGATATGAATTATAAAGTTATCTGTTTTTAATTATCTAATGAAAATACAGAGGGAAAGAAAGAGAGAGAGACCTGTAACCTAACCCCAGACAGAATTTTTATGCTGAGATCTTCCCCCAATCCGTACAGCCAGCTGGGATTATGGGCTGACCCAGTGTGTTCAGGTAACACTGTATACAAACCAGAGCTATTCCATATGGTCTTCAGCATCATGCAGCAGCACCCCTACTGTCTGTGTCACCAAAGCTGGACCTATACAGTTTTTATATGTGTTCTCTACATTTGCTTCAAGCTATTAAGCCATCTTCCTCAGATGCTTCAACACTAGATTTTTCTTCAATCATATTCTTAGCAGGAATTTTTGGAGTCCCAGATGATGCTAATCACTCCCACATTCACACTTGATTTGATCAGTAACTGCAGGCCCTATAGAAACAGGGTCACTGAGGCCAGCAGATAGCTTGGTGATTAAGGTACTGGGCTTCCATATGGCCAACCATGGCTTAAGTTTTGGACCTGGAGGCTTAAAAATCACACCAGGTACATGTACGTGCATGCCCAAAATCTCAGGAGAATAGAACAGAAGGAATTGCAGCATGACCATTCCCTGTGGGGGGTGATTTATCACTTTTCCTCCCATTGTCTCTCTCTCTCTCTCCCTCTGTCTGTCAAGTGCACAGGTCCTATGGCAAAAATTCTAAAAAAGAAAACAAAAACAAAACAAAACATTGGCTCATTTACTATCGGAACATTAGGTTCAATATTATGTACCATAAATCAATATGATTGTCCTTATAAGACACCCGCATAACTATGTGGCTCCTGGGCTTGACTTATAAGGATCTTTTAACTCATCTTTCTTAACACAATGGGATTTCATGATCAAAATATTCCATTCTCTTATTATAAAACCAAGTTTTTGAGATTAGTTCTTGTGTCAGTTAAAATGTAAAGAAAATAGATACTAGCAAGGAGCGAGTAGTATAGAAGCTTGCTTGGTATACTACTTATGAAAGATAAAAGTGGGAATACTTAAATAGGCAAAATTGATTTGACATCGATTAAGGGAAAAGGAAAAGGAACAAATTTGGATAGGGAAACTATTAGACTATGACATAGATATAACACCCTGGTCAATCCAATAGGGAAATACAGGGCAAAATTACTTGTGCAAAAATTCCAAATTGGTACCTCTGCCATGCTCACTTATTTGCTGGGCCTGCCTGGGAAGAACACTCTCTAACCGCTAAATCAAAGGTGGAACCTGAGGTTTACAGGTAACTTAACTCATATCTGTACAGTGAGTTCTTTCTTTAAGGTAGATGATACAAGTGGTACTATGGCTACCATAGCTCTACAAGATCTTCACAACTCCATTTCCTATCATTTTTGCTCTATGGCAAAACCTAAAACAAAGAAAACATCACACTTATTTATTTTTAAATTTATTTTCTTATGTTTTATTTTATATATAATTGAACCTAGAGGACATTATGCTAACTAAAGTAATCCAGGCACAAGAAAAAATATCACATGATCACATCAAAATGTCGAATCTAAACATGATTACATAGAAGTAAAGAGTAGAATAGTGGTTGCCATTGGCTAAAGAGGGTGAAAGGAGGGGAGATAGGAAAAAGTTTGTTACAAATTTCTTTAAAATCACAGAAAGAGATAGAATATGATTTTTAAGTGAAATGTAATGATATTTAAGTAACAAAATAAAATACAAAACTGATATAATAATTTGAAAAAGCAAGCAATGAGAGTTCAACTGACTAAAAATTCCCTTCAGTCCTAAAAGATAATCTCCTGCATCTTCCCAAAGCAGCAGCTTCTGAAAGTCCTTTTGAAAATTACAAGCCAAAATTCTTAGCATGATATAGAATAAAGTAATAATGTTTGTCAGCAGTCTAACATGTACATATCACTTTGTAGTGGATATCTTTGATATAAAAGGAAATGAGAAGATATATGTTCATTTTATCACTTATTATATTTCTCAAGTATTTATTGAGCCTTCACCATGTGTGATACATAGAAGATCAGAGATGCATGAGGCTCTGCCATCTTAGTACCTTCCTTTATAGGAAGAAAGGGTAAAAAAAAAATACAACTCATGAAGCTATTCCAAATACAGCAAGAAATACATGGCTCCATTTGAAATGATCCAAAATTGATATACCTGATGATACATTTAACTTCTAAGGAAATAATGTATTACAGTTTAAAAAAAAATACATATTCTTTAAAAAACACAGCTGAAAAATATCTAAAACTTTTTTATAGTTGAAGATATTTCAGACATTTTAAAAAACTCAATAAAGAAGTATACATGGATTTAATATTAATACATTTACAACATTTACATATATTCTTTCTATAATGTTATTGCATCATATAAACATGCTAATTGTACTAGGGTTAAAAGTAGAAATTCCATACAACATCTTAGTATTTTATTCATGTTCACTTTTGTGCTTGCTTTATTTAGTTATAATTTATTTAAATTTTCACCCTTTTTGACATACAGCTGTGTGTCCTTCACCTCTCCCTCTTCACTTACAGACTGATTGATTCTCCTTCACCGCCCCTGCATTACTCCATGTCCTGTCTACTTGTTCTAGATCATGGCCAGTGCATAATTTCTGACATTCTCCACCCCATTATATCTCAAGACTTGATCCAACCTCCGAATAGTCTACCATGTAAAGGTTTAGGGACTATAAACTTAAATGTTTACAATAACTTTTTCCTGACCTACCACCATTAAAAATTCAAACAGAGTACTATGCTCCTCAATTATTTTGGGGTTCTGTAACCACCTCAATTTTTGCTTGCTGTGCACTGCAATGCAGACTCCCCATATTTAATCTCTGAAAAATTCTGCCACTCATATCTCCTGATAAATGACTGTACTATTTGCCCTCCTATTACTTCTCACTTGTAACTGTAATTACACTTTTCCAATCCATCCTCATTTTAGCCCAGATTTGAAGTCTCCCCCAGAACTCTCAGAAGAATCCAAATTCACAAAAGCTTCTCTGATCTCCATCAAGGGACAGGCAGGATCTAAATCCTCTACTAGAGTCCTAGAGTTCATTTTTACCTTGCCAGCCCAACATCAAACTATATCTGATTTAAATCATAACAGCTTTGATGAGCTTCCTACAGTGAGGAAACAGAGGTGAGGATCAGTAAAGAATGAAACAAGGTGGCTTAGTATATTCTGCTATCTACAAAGAAATGAGTTTTGGGAACCAGCAGTTAGCATAATGGCTATGTCGCTGGACTCCCACAAAGTCGACCGCGGTTCACCTCCCGGACCCAGTGGCTTAAAACTCACGCTGGGCACGTGTGCGCGCGTGCCCAAGATCCTGAGAGGAGAATGTAGGAGAAGGGATTGTGGCATGACCATCCCTCCTGGGGGGTGATTTCTCGCTTTCTGTCTCTCTCTGTCTGTCTGGCGAGCGCACGCGCCCTGTAGCGAAAACCTCTCCAAAAAAAAAAAATGAGTTTTCTCCCTAGGCTGCAGTTGTCTCTTCTGTAAATAAGATAATGGAAATACCTACCTCATGGACTTATTAATATAATTATTAAAATATATAGTAAATTTGCCCATTTTTTTCTGTTTGTGTACAAGTGTATTAATGCTAACCCATAAGTACTTAGATTTGCATAACAACCATCTTAATCAGATACAGAACAGTTACATAAATCAAAAACTCCCTCAGGCTCTTACTTTACTGCATTGTTTGTTTGTTTTTCTTTTTAAGTTATTTTATTTTGAGAGAGAGAGAGAGAGAGAGAGAGAGAGAGAGAAGGATCCTTAATTGGATCTTGTCACACTACAATCCTTCCCTCAGGCTTCCAGCTAGCCAGGATCATGGGTGTGCCTATGGGTGCACCCAGAGTATTCAAGTTGACCTGGGATCTAAATCTCTGGCCTTCCCATATGCATCACACAGCAGTACACTACTGCCTGTGCCACTTTTATGGACAAAACTGGAAACAATTTTATCCTCCCCAAGGGATTGGCAATGTCTGGGAAATTTTTTTATTGATATAACTATGAGCAGGTTATTCTAAGTACAAAGTCTTGCAGCAAAACTTCAGTTTTGTGAGGTTGAGTAAACATAATTTTAAGAAGTTATTTTCACCCATCGATAATTTCCGGCAACCATTGATTTGTTCTCCATCACTGTTGATTTGTTTTCTCATGGCTGCAATTTAAATGAAATACTTTCCATTAGCATATTACATGTGAGATTCATACAAGTTGCTGAGTTGATAGTTTTCTATTTTTGTCAAGTAGTGATAGTTTTGTATTTTTGTCAAGTAGTGTTTTATTACATATGATACTTAAGTGTACATGTATATGGATTGCATGTTTTTATATTTTTAATGTTCATAAAATATAATGAAAGTACAAATTTATTAGGTGCAAAAAAAATCTAGAATCCATATATATTGTTTTATATTATACTATTTCCATGAATTTTTAAAGTCCCTTTATTATTATTGAATTTTCAGAGTTCTTTACTATTCTAAGTACTAGTCTTTGTTAAATGTGTGGTTTACATATATTTTTTCTTAGTCTATTGCTTGTCATTTTCTTGGCTGGTACAAAGGTTATTACAGTTTTGGACCATGAATTTTAAATTATTATAAATAGGCTTAAATACATCTTTGCTATTCAAGTAGAAACCACTAAAATCAACATATTTTTGCCAATGAGAAATAACTTTGTTTATTTCTGTAGTGTAAACATCCATTCTTCAGGATTTATCAAACTTGGAAAGCATCTCCTGCCTCCTGCTGGTTGTGGAAACGTTTTCCCTGCAAAAAGTTGTCTAGATGTTTAAAGAAGTGGTAGTCAGTAAGTTAGAGGTGAGGTAAAGGTGTGGTAGTTAGTGAGTGGATGAGGCAAAATTTTCTAGCCCAATTTGTTCAATTTATTTATTTATTTTTTGTTTGTTTTAGGTTTTTGTCATACAGTAGATGTGCTTGCCAGAAACAGGCAGAGACAGAAGTGAGAAATCACTCCCAAGAGAAATAGCCATGCCTCAGTCCCTTCTTTATTCTCCTTCCAAGATTTTAGGCACGCATTCATGTGCACCTGACATGATATTCAATCCACCAGGTTTTGGACTAGAACCACTGGTCTACTATGTGGAAGTCTAGTGCCTTAACCACCAGGCCACTTGCTGGCCCCTTGTTTAACTTTCAAGGATTGGTTTTGTGACAGGTGGTGGTACATTATCATGGAGAAGAATTGGGCCCTTTCTGTTGATCAATGCTAACTACAAGCATTGCAGATTCAGGTTTATTTCATCAATTTGCTGAGCATACTTCTAAGATGTAATGGTTTCACTGGGATTCAGAAAGCTACAGTGGATCAAACCCTATTAACAGTGACGAGAACCTTTTTTTAGTGCAGCTTTGGCTCTGGGAAATGCTTTGGAGCTTCTTCTCAGAACAACCACTGAGCTGGTCATTGCCAGTTGTTGGTTATCCATTTTTCATCATTTGTCGCAATCCAATTGCGAAATGGTTCATTACTGTTGCATAAAATAAGAGAAGATGACACTTTAAAACAACTTTTTTTTTTATTTGTAGTCAGCTCATGAGGTACCCACTTATCAAGCTTTTTACCTTTCCAATTTGTTTCAAATGCAAAATGACAGCAGAATGGTCTAGGTTGAGTTCTTCAGAAACTTCTTATGCAGTTGTAAGAGGATCAGCTTTGATGATGGCTTTTAATTGGTTGTTGACAACTCTTGATAGCCAGCCACTGTGTTCCTCATCTAAGCTCTCAAATCCTTTGCAAAACTTCTTGAACTACCACTGCACTGTATGGTCATTAGTAGTTCTGGGCTGAATGTGCTGTTGATGTTATGTGTTGTCTCCACTGCTTTTTTTTTTTTTTTTGAGAGATTTTCACTGTAGGGCGTGTGCGCTCGCCAGACAGACAGAGAGAGACATAGAGACAGAAAGCGAGAAATCACCCCCTAGGGGGGATGGTCACGCCGCAATCCCTTCTCCTCCATTCTCCTCTCGGGATCTTGGGCACGCACGCACACGCGCCCGGCGTGAGTTTTAAGCCACCGGGTCCGGGACGTGAACCACGGTCGACTACGTGGGAGTCCAGCAACATAGCCATTACGCTAACTGCTGGTTCCCTCCACTGCTTTTTTGATGTTGAAGAAGAAAATCAATTAAATTTGCTTTTTGTCTAGCACCATTTCCATAGTCTAAAATACATATAAAATAAACAAGTAATAAGTCATTAGCAAAAAACATAAAGCAATAAATACTCACTAAAATGATGTATAACATAACCACACTTATTTAAAAATGTATCCAGTAT
This sequence comes from Tupaia belangeri chinensis, assembly GCF_000334495.1. Classification (NCBI taxonomy): domain Eukaryota; kingdom Metazoa; phylum Chordata; class Mammalia; order Scandentia; family Tupaiidae; genus Tupaia; species Tupaia belangeri. The sequence goes on along the minus strand of NW_006203461.1, from coordinate 391,525 downwards.
CAGACAACAGATTTCAATAATGTAAAATCGCAATTACTACACCACCAATCTAGCAACTCTTCATTTTTTTCAGAGCAAAATTTTTAAATATGTTTTACTGTTTTAAAGAATTATTTATTGGGATCAGCAGTTGGTGTAATGGCTATGTTGCTGGACTCCCATCTAGTCAACCGTGGGTCAAGTCCTGGACCCGGTGGCTTAAACTCTCCCAGGACACGTGTGCGTGCATACCCAAGATCCCGAGACAAGAATGGAGGAGAAGGGATCACGGCATGACCATCCCACCGGGGGATAATTTCTCGCTTTCTGTCTCTCTGTCTCTCTCTGTCTTTTTGGTGAACTCACGTGCTCTATAGTAAAGACCTCTCCAGAAGAAGAAGAACTTTTTATTTTATTTTATTCATAATTATTATTGTTTTTTTTTCTTTTTCTTTTCAGAGAGGTTTTCGCTATAGGGCACGTGAGCTCGCCAGACAGACAGAGAGAGACAGAGAGACAGAAAGCGAGAAATCACCCCCCAGGGGGGATGGTCACGCTGCAATCCCTTCTCCTCCATTCTCCTCTCGGGATCTTGGGCACGCACGCACACGTGCCTGGCTTGAGTTTTAAGCCACCGGGTCTGGGATGTGAACCGCGGTCAACTACGTGGGAGTCCAGTGACATAGCCATTATGCTAACTGCTAGTTCCCTTATTGTTATTTTTTAATTTACTATAGGGCACATGTGTTCACTAGAGAGAGACAGAGACAGAGAGAGAGGGAAAATGAGCAAACAAGCAACCAGGTCTGTGACTTGAACTGTGATCGGCTGTGTTGGAGTACAGTGCCTTAATCACCAGGTCATTTACTGGCCCCAAGAGAAAATTTAAAAACATTTTTTGTTAAAGCAAAAATTCACTGGGACCAGCAGATTGCATAATGTTTATGTTGCTGGACTCCCATGTAGTCGACCCCAGTTTGAGTTAAATTCTGACGCTATCTGCTTGAAGGCAGCATCCAGTCCCACAGGTTGAGGGGTTAGACCTCAAGGAGGTCCTCATTTCAGATGCCAATTGCAAGCCTGGGACTTCTGACTAATTGGCTTCAAGTTGGAGCTCCAACAGCCCCCTCACCTTCTCAGGTTCCATTAATTTGCTAGAGCTATTCACAGAATGCAGGGAAACACTATGGTTACCAGTTTCTTATAAAGGATATATGTATTTTTTTTTGGAGAGGTTTTCGCTGTAGGGTGCATGCGCTCGCCAGACAGAGACAGAGAGACAGCGAGAAATCACCCCCCTTGGGGGATGGCCACGCCACAATCCCTTCTCCTCCATTCTCCTCTTGGGATCTTGGGCACGCACGCACACATGCCCAGCGTGAGTTTTAAGCCACCGTGTCTGGGACTTGAACCGCTGTCCACTACGTGGGAGTCCAGCGGCATAGCTATTTCACTAACTACTGGTCCCTAAGAACTCTTTATCTGAACTTGAGTAATAGATATTTACTTAAATATTTTCTTATACAATTTTTGTAGTTTTACATGTTATATGAGATCAATGACCCATTTTGAGGTAATATTTATATATGGTATAAAGTATTTTTTTTATATTTATTTGTTTACATTAATTCACTGTTCATTACATTCATTACAGCATACAAAATGACATTTTCCATCCAGAGTACACTGTATATTGTCTCAGTCAAGCACATCAACATACATGTTATTGTCAACAAATAATTTTCCATTTCCTGTTTCCTG
>NW_006203461.1:388299-389455 GCF_000334495.1 Tupaia belangeri chinensis | reverse complement strand
AGCATCATCATAGCATACAAAATGTGATTTCCCATCTAGAATATACTGCATAGTGACTTAATCATGCATATTATTATCCAAAATTTTCTACCCCACTTTTTGACCCTCTGTCCTTTCCCACCCTCTTCTCCCACTGTCTCTGGTGTCAATTGTCTTCTATTCCTTTTCCACCCACATTGTATTGATCACACAATTTCTTAAATAATCTAACTACTTTCAATGGTAAGTTCATATGGTACTATTAAGAAAACCAGTTTTAACTTGAATTATAGAAATGCTAAGGTACTTTTCTTAAAGCCAGGAAACAGGTTAGGAGTCTGTTCAAATGGTAGGTGCATGAACCTATCAGTCTCATGTACTTTATCTTCTGTTCTGGTTCCATTTTTCCTATTAAATTCTGGGATATAATATTCAACTCCAGACTTGTCCCTACGATTAAGCTGGCTGCTTTCTTAGTATTTGAACTCTTCTTTCCATGTGTCTGTATTTAATTTTCCTGGTATAGCACACCCTTGAGAACTTCTTGGAGCTCTGGTTATATGGTATAAAGTTTTGAGCATTACTAACATTTTGTATATCGATGCCCAGTTAATCAAAACCATTTGTTGAAAAAGTAAGCTATTCTTTTTTCTTAATTGAATTAGTTTTGTACGTTTGTCAAATTTGAATGGACATAGTTGTGTGGAACAATTTTGGACTTTGTATCTCTTCCATTGATCTATGGCTATCTTTATCAAGTACCACACTACTTTAAACAGCATTGCTTTATAGTAAATTGTAAAATCAAGTAATAAAATTCTGTCATTTTTAGTCTTCTTTTTAAAATAAATATTTTTACTATTGTACACTCACTTTTTTTCGGTAGATGTTCTTTATCAAGTTGAGGAATTTCCTTACTATTTAAAGTTTACAGGTAATTTTTATTATGAATGGATATTGAGACCAGCAGATGGCATCATGGTTACACCACTGGATTCTCATGTAGTTGACTGCAGTTCCATTCTCACACCTAGCAGCTTAAAATTCATGCCAGTCGCATGTATGTGCATGCCCAAGATCTCAAGAGAAAAATAGATTGTGGTATGCCCATCCTCTCTACAGGGTGATTTCTAACTTTCTGTCCCTCTGTCTCTCCAGTGAGTACATTCACGCTATA
>NW_006203461.1:386412-388006 GCF_000334495.1 Tupaia belangeri chinensis | reverse complement strand
TTCTCTGGGTGTGGTGGTGCACTCCTTATGGAGAAGTTATTTAGCTCCTTCCCCACACCTACAGCTAGGTTTCTCTGCAATAGAAAAGAAGATGAGACTTTCTCTTGATGGGATTACCACCCTTATTGATTTGTTAACAGCTTCTTATTGTCTGTAACCTGGTAACCAATCTATGAAATGTCATGAAACATACATGTGTAATGTATCCTTGTACTATAAAGAGGCTCAGTTTGTCTGGGTGGCTCAAGCAGCTCAAGATGCAGCTCAAGCAGCAGCTCGAGCAGCAGTTCAAGTACGGCACAAGTTACTTGGGCTACCTAGACTCAGGCTGCCTGTGTCCATTTCTACTCTATGTCTTTGTCTCATTCTTTCCAATTCCCTGGTCCTGGCAAGATGGAGGGCTTTCTCTTTCTCGTCCTCTTTCTCTTTCTCACCCAGCAGCCCCCTGATCATGATTCAGCTAGACCCAAGCCCTGGGGCGGATCCCGACAACTTTTCATTCATCAATTGATAACATTGTTTAGAGAGATTTTTGCTATAGCATGCATGTGCTCACCAGAAAGACAGAAAGAGAGAGACAGAAAGTAAGAAATCACACTCCAGTGAGGATGGCCATGCCACAACAACTTCTCCTCCATTCTTTTTTCAGCATTTTAGGCACACACACACATACATATACCAGGTGTGATTTTAAGCCACCAGGTTTAGGACTTGAACCATGATCAATTGTGTAAGAGTCTAGCAACATAATCCTTACACCATCTGCTATTCTCTGTAAGAGATTTTTTTTTTAAAGACTTAGCATAGTAGATTAGATAGATACATTTTAGAACAATAATTTACTCTTACATTTCCAGGAAAAATGCCTTTTGCTCATGGTGCAATTTTCTTCTGAGATTTCATTTTTTAATATTTGTTGGAATTTTTAAAACTACATGTTCATGAGCAATATTGATCTATAGAACTTTTTTTTTGTACTGTTGTTGACTGGTTTGGGTACTAGAACCATGTTGGCCTCATAAGATGAGTCTATTGGGACCAGCAGTTGGCATAATGGCTATGTCACTGGACTCCCATGTAGTTGACCATAATTCAAGTCCCAGATCTGGCGGATTAAACTCACACCAGGCATGTGTGCATGCGTGCCCAACATCCCGAGAGGAGATGGAGGAGAAGGGATTATAACATGGCCATCCCCCCTGGGGTGCAATTTGTTTCTTTGTCTCTTTGTCTTTCTGTCTCTTTGTCTCTCTGTCTTTCGGGCAAGCACACACTCCCTATAGCAAAAACCTCTAAAAAAATGAGTTTGGAAATGATACTTCCTCTTATAGTTTCTACAAGACACAGTACATATATTTTTTTCTTTTACTATACACTTGGTAGAAATCAACAATGAAAATATCTGGAGTTGTGTTTTTTTGTTTTTGTTTTCCTTTTTTTTTTTCCAGAAAAGTTTTAATTATATTTATTTACTAAGTATAAAGCTACTTGGATTATTTATTTAAACTTTGGTGAGTTTTTGTAGCTTGTGTTTTGTTGTTGTTGTATTTGTTCTATTATTTCTATTATTTTTTTAAGTCCATCTTTTTTTTTT
>NW_006203461.1:378405-385683 GCF_000334495.1 Tupaia belangeri chinensis | reverse complement strand
TTAGTATCTTGTCTTTGTGGTTTTGGTCAATCTGGCTATAATGTGTCTTGGAGAAGATCTTCTTGGGTTGATTCTATTTGGGATCCTTTGTTTTTCTTGGGACTGGATTTTTGAGTGCCTCTCTTGGTTTGGAAAGTTTTCTTGTAGAATTTCATGGAATAGATTATCAATGCCCTTATGAGTCTCTTTGCCTTCTGGAATACTGATTATATGGATGTTTGGACATTTGATGATATCCAGTATATTATTATTATTATATATTATTATTATTTCTCATATATTATTATCATTTTATTGGACAATTTTCTAAGTCTTTATGGTGGATTTTTCCAGGCCAGCAATTTTCTCTTCCACATCTGAGATTCTATTTTCTGCATGATATAGTCTGATTTGAATATTTCCAAGGGAGATTTTGACTTCCTGTATTATAGCTTTCATTTCTAACAGGTCCATTTGATTCTTTTTTAAAGTGTGGAATTCTTTTTTTAGATCTTGCAAGAAATTCCTCACCTTCTGGGACTCTTCAGCTCCTTTCTCCTGCATCTTCTGCAGGTCATTGCCTCTCTTCTCTTCCATCTCTGTTAGCTTTGTCATTATCAAGAGAGAAATGGCCATGCTGCAATCCCTTCACCTCCAGTCTCCTCTCAGGATCTTGGGCACACACACACACACATGCCCAGCGTGAGTTTAAGCCACCAGGTCCAGGATTCGAATACGGTCAACTACATGGGAGTCCAGTGTCTTAGCCATTACACCAACTGCTGGTCCCAATTCTAAAATTTCTGAGTGTTAATTGGAAATGTTCCTACTACATAAAAAGATAACTATTTGAGATGATGAATATATTAACTAGATTAATTTAGATATTCCAAATTATATTAATAAATCTTAACATCATTTTGCACATTATAAATTTATACAATTTTGAGTTTTTGATTTATAATAACATACATTTTAAACTTGAAAACCTAATTTGAGGAGTAACAATCCTAAAAAATAATAAATCAATAAAAGTAAACTGATACTTAGACATCTCACAACAAATATTATGTTGCAAAGAGAAAATCATCAAAAAATTGAAAACCTATTATGTAAAATTAATTAAAATAACTGAAGATTTTACAGTACTAAAAATAAAGAACAAGAAATAACAAATACATTTAAACTGTTGCGAATGCTATCAGTCATTCTAGAATTCTATAGTAGTGATATGCATCTAAAATATAATTTAATATGCGATTTAACCAAGAATATTTTTAGAAAAATACAAGGAGCACAAGGAGCTTGACACTTAAAACTCTCATGAAAAGGATTACTACATTTTCTAATCTAAGAAATATAAAAATGGAGCCAGGAGGTGGTATGGTGTTAAAAGTGCCTGGATTGCACATCACTGACTCTACAGTTTGAGTTCTGGAGCTGACAACTTGAAAAATGATGGTGGGCATGTATGCATGTGTAACCAAAATCTTGAGGGGAGAATGGAATAGAAGGGATGACCACATAGTCATCTCTCCGAGGGGTAAATTCTCACTTTCCTTCTTTTTCTCTCTCTGTCTTTGTTCTTTTCTAAGAACTCCATGTGCCCTATAGCAAAAACAAACAAAAATGATATTTAAAAAAGTATAAAAATGAACCCAAAGGGCCAACAGATGGCATGGTGGTTGGAGTATTAGACTCCCACATGGCCAAACATTGTTCAAGTTCTGGACCTGTCAGCTTGCTTTCCCATTTTCACTCTCTATGATGACTACAGTGAGTTAAAAAATAATAATAACAATAAACAAAAATAAACAATTATTTAAAAAAATGAACTCTAAAAGTAATTATAAGATGTAGGAAGAAATGTTGAAATGGTACAACTTAATGTGATGTGATAAGAAGCTCCATAGATCATTACCCCACAAAGTAACAATTTATATGACAAATACATTATATATATTCATATATACATGTATGTATGTGTGTATATATATATATGTGTGTATATATATGTGTGTGTATATATATATATGTATTTATATATAAATCTTCAGTCGTTTTAATTAATTTATCATAGGTTTTCAAGTTTTTGATGATTTCCTCATATGTATATATATTTGAGGATTTTTTCCATAGAGCACATGTGCTTGTTGGAGAGAGACAGAAAGAAATAATGAGAGAGAAAGTGGGAAAGTGAGAAATCACCCCCTGGAGGATGGCTATGCCACAATTACTTCTTTTTAATTCTCCTCCTGAGATTTTTGGGCACTCATGTGCATGAGCCTGGCATGATTTTCAAGCCACTAGCTCTGGTATTCTAGCTATGGTAAGCCATGTGAAAGTCCAGTACCTTAACCACTATGCCACCTGCTACTCCCAGCAAAAAATATGCTTAAAAAATTTCAAAATCTATAGAGTTGTCCTAGAGACATATGGCAAATGGAGAAAAAGTCATCCAAGATATCTACTAGTGATATTAATGAGAATGTCAAAGTAAAGATCCCTGAAATCTCTCCCCTCCATAAACAGAAATAAATAAATATATAAATAAATAAACTAAGAATACTGGAAAAATATTGAGAATCAACTGTTTTGGAACTCTGGAAATTAAACAAAACCAAGAAGTAATTCAGGGATTGCTTATTCAAGTAAAAACACCTAAATTTCAATTAGGACAGTATGTTCTATTGTATTTGAAGTTGCTCTACTCATATCCCCTACCTTTCAGTTCTGTAGTACCTTGAAACTCAGATACTGTGCATAAGAGAAAAATTTTTGATTGAGAGACACAAATAGTTTTGAAATAAAAGGGTGGGAACTGATATACCATGCAAATAGTATTCAAAAAACAGTAGAAGTGGTTCTAGTAATATAAAACAAAATGAGCTTTAGTATACAAATTATTACTGGGGACAAATAAAGATATTTATATTAATAAAGGGACAATGCATTGAGTGTATAAGAATGATAAACATATTTATACCTAGTGTAGGCTGAATTGTGCCCCCCAAAAAAGTTTACATGCCAAAGTCCTAATCCTCAATACCTCAGAACGTAACTATATTTGTAGACAAGGTAGTAAAATATTAATCAAATTAAAGTGAGGTTATTTGAGTGGACCCTAATTCCATATAATGGGTGTTTTTATTAATGAAAATCTGTACACAGACACAGAGAGTGTAAAGACAACGTAGACATAGGGAGAAAACATCCATAAAAAAGCCACAAAGAGATCTTAGATAAGATCTTATTCTCATGACCTTTCAAGAAAACCAACACTGCTGACTACTTGATTTCAAACTTCCATTCATCAAAATTATAAGAAAAAAGTTTCTGTGTGAAAGCTACTTAGTCTGTGATAACTTCTTATGGTAGCCTTAGGAAATTAATATAGTACCCAACAAAAGAGATCCAAAATACATGAAAGGAAAATTATTAGATTTGAAGAAAGATAATTCAATAATAATGTTTGATAATTTTAAATAAATAATACCTTTAAATTTTAATCTTCAATTGTAAACAGAACAACTAGGGAAAAGATCATCAAGGAAACAGACTCGAAAACCACTGGAAAGTAATTATAGCTGAAAGGAAGTTTTGTAATATTCTTTCTAAAACAATAGCACATTCGATCTTCTCGTGTGCAAATGGAACGTATTGCAGAATAAATTATACAGTGGATGATAAAAAAGTCACCATTAATTTAAATTTATTAAAGTCATACAATATATTTTCTACAACCCAAATAGAGTAAAATTAGAAATTTTTAAAAGTGAATATTTTAAAAAATAACAAATATTTTGGAAACAATCAATAAGCTCCTAAGTAGCAAATGTGTCAAAGAAGAATCCATGAGGACAGTTAGAAAACCTGCTGAAATGAATTAAAGGAAATTACATACAAAAAATTACAGGATGCTGCAAAAGTAGTGGTTAAGTGAAAAGTACAGATAGATTTAAAAACAGCTTACTTTTAAAAATTAGACATACATTAAATTAAAAAAATATGACTTCACTCAAAAATAGTATAAAAAGATTACTAAAACAAAAACAAGCAGAAATAAAGAAATAATAAAGACTAGAATAGAAATAAAAATCCTAGAAAATAAAAACAAACCAATAGAGGTAACTGATAAAACCAGATATTAGTTCTCTGAAATGATTAACAAATTGGCAAATTCTAGTTGGAATGGCCAGAAAATAAAAGGAAGAGACTAAATTACTAAAATCTGGAACAAAAGAGTGAGCATTACTACCAACTTTACAAACCAAAAAGGAGTTTGAGTATTATGACTAATAGTATAAAACAAATTTGACACTGTTAGAAACTAAAATACTGAAGCTAAACCAAGAAAAAACAAAATAGCAAGTAGATCTACAAGTAAGATTACTTAGTAGTCCAAAAACTACATATTGAGGCTCAGATGCTTTCAATGCCAAACTATAAATTTTGTAAGAATAATTAACACCTACCCCTCACAAACTCTTTCAAAAAATAGAAATTAAGAAAGTACTTCATCTCTCATTCTGTAACAGCATTATTATTCTGATATCAAATCCAGAAAAAGACACTACAAGCAAACTATAGACTAATGTTTTATAAATATAGATGGAAGTATCTACAGAAAAATATTAAGAGATTGAATTCAGCAACATGTTAAAAAGATTATACAGTGAGACCAGCAGTTGACATAATGGCTATGTTGCTGGACTCCCATGTAGTCGACCATGGTTTGAGTCCCAGATCCAGTGCCTTAAATTCATGCCAGGCAAGTGTATGTGCATGCCCAAGATCCCAAGAGGAGAATGGAGGAGAAGGAATTGCAGCATGGCCATCGCCCTTGGGGGGAGGGGGGTGATTTCTCTCTTTCTGTCTGTCTCTCTTTGTCTTTCTAGCTAGCTCACACACCCTATAGCAAAAACCTCTTCCAAAAAAAAAAAAAAGATTATACAGCATAACCAAGTAGTATTAATCTCAAGAATCATAAAGTTATTTTACAAAAGACTTAACTATTTTAAAAAGTTAGCTAATAGAATTAAAAGAAATATCTATATTTTTCATATCAGAGACAAAAGACATTTGAATATTAGTCATATCATTTTATGATAAAACTGAACAAACACAGAGTAAAAAAAAAAAAGTTCTCATCCCAGTAACAGACATCTAAGAAAACTCCAAGACTAGTATCATACTTAATAAGTAATACCTTAAAATAAGAAACTAGAAAAAATATGCATTCTGCCCACATATATTCCACATTTTACTGTATGTTCTACTCAGTAAATTAGAAGGAAAAAAGTCATTCATACTGGAAAGGAAAAATAAATTTATCTCTATTTAATGATCACATAATCATGTGTGTAAAAAACAGTATACATTCTGCACAAAGTTATACACTTAATAAATTAATTGTGCAAAGTTGCAGTATGCAGAATAAATACACATGAATCTGTTGTGTTTCTACAAACTAACAATAAACAATTTCAAAAAAAGTAAAGAAAATAACAATTAAAAGTGAGTTTATCAAAAAAGGAAAAACTTTTATAATAAAAATTAGAAAAAATGTGGAAAGAAATGAATGAGGACCAGATTAAATAAAAAGATATATCAAGATGAAGGTTCATAAACCTGAATGTTGTTAACATAAAAATATTTCCTAAATTAATATAAAGATTCAATGAAAGCCCTATAAAACTTTGTGGGTGATTTCTTTTTAGAAATTCAAAAGCTGAGTGAGGCAAGTTGCAGGCCTGCAGACGAAGACACCTTCACGGCTCCTGAGAACTAGTGATTTCAGGGAAAAAAGAGAAATGAAGATTTTTACTGAGGGGACCAGCAGTTAGAGTAATGGCTATGTTGCTGGACTCCCATGTAGTCGACCGCGGTTTGTGTCCCAGACCCAGTGGCTTAAAACTCATGCTGGGCACGTGTACGTGCGTGCCCAAGATCCTGAGAGGAGAATGGAGGAGAAGGGATTACAGCGTGGCCATCCCACCTAGGGGGTGATTTCTCACTTTCTGTCTCTCTCTGTCTGGTGAGCGCACGCGCCCTATAGCAAAAACCTCAAAAAAAAAAAAGAAAGATTTTTACTGATAATTCAACTCCAGCCCACAAACTCTAGTAGAGAAGCAAGTGACAAGCTTTCAGAAGAAGACATCTTCATGGCTCCTGAGAACTAGTGATTTCAGGGAAAAAAGAGAAATTAAGATTTTCTACTGATAATTCAGCCTCCAGTCCACAAACTTGAGTGGTAGGAAGCCTCTCAAGCCTTCTCTCTGTCTCTGTCTCTGTTTTTATCTGTCTCTCTATGTCTCTGTCTTCTCTTTTTTTGTAATTTTTCCTTTTCAAAATTTTTTAAGGTAAAGTATTTTCTTGGCTTTCAGCCCCTCCTTTACCTGTATCTTGTTAATAATACCCTCACCTCCTCCCACCCAGGAGAGGCAAGAGGCAGGCCTTCAGAAGAAGACACCTTCATGGCTCATGAGAACTAGTGATTTTGCATGGCACTTGCTCACCATGCAGTTTTATATCTTTTGCTTTTCTTTTAAAATAATAATTTTTTAGTTGTTTCTAATTTTTTTCCATATTTTATTTTCTCTGTTTCTTGGTTGTTGTTGTTTGCTCTCTCTCTGTTTCCTTTTATTTTTCTTTTATCTCATCTCTCTGCTCTTCAATTTCCATTCACTGTGTGTCTAGTCGGATCTAAGGAAACTATAGCCAAACATCCAAATACTATTAGGGTTAACATATTCCTCAATATCTACTAAATCTGCTGCATAAAAGGGATCACAACAGAATGGCAAAGAGATTCTATATTACCTCTTTCTACATGCTCCTGAATGTTCAAATTTAATTTCAAGAAGAAGGAAGAAGCACACCATACATCAGATAACTAGAAATCACCAGAGGGCCACAAGAAATATGGGAAAGCAAGAAAATACCTCTCCTCCAAGGGAAAAGAGCAGCTCCTCTTCATCCACAGACAATTCAATGGAAATCACAGAAATGTGTGATAAAGAATTTATACTATATATAATGACAAAGCTAATAGGGATAGAAGAGAAGAGAGACAATGAACTCCAGAACAGAAAGAAGAAAGGAGCTGATGAATTCAGGAGGTGAAAAAATTCTTGCAAGATCTAAAAGAAGAATTACACACTTTAAAAAAGAATCAAAGGAACCTGTTAGAGATGAAGGCTATAATACAGGAAGTCAAAATCTCCCATGAAAGTATTAAAAGCAGACTAGATCATACAGAAAATAGAATCTCAGACATAGAAGAGAAAATTGTTGGCC
>NW_006203461.1:375572-377868 GCF_000334495.1 Tupaia belangeri chinensis | reverse complement strand
AGGAAGTGCTATATCAGGAAAATTACATACAAATTCACAGAAACAAGAGTTAAGAAACTAAGAAAATGGCCAACTTAATCATAGGAAAAAGTCTGGAGTTGAGCATTGTATCCCAGAATTCAATCAGGAAGATCAAACCAGAACAGAAGATAGATTAAGTACATGAGACTGAACTGGTGAGATAGCATTTTATTTTTTGACTAAAATATTGCTGATTTTCTTACAGGCTTTGTTGTCTAGTTTTAAAGACTTTTGCCCTGTCTTGAGCTGTCGATAGGTTCATGTACCTACTATTTGAACAGAATCCTAACCTGTTTCCTGCCTTTAAGTTTTAAACAAAGTTTCTTAGCATTTCTTTGTTTTATTAAAGTTAAAACTGCTTTTCTTGAAATTACCAGCTAAACTTGCTATTGAAAGTAGTTAGATTATTTAAGCAATTATGTGATCGATGAACTGTGGCAGGGAGAAAGGAATGGAAGAGAACTGTAGACACCAGAGATAGTGTGAGAAACAGGTGGAAAAGGGCAGAGCGTCAGAAATAGTGAAAATATATATATATAAACTAGAAATGGAAAGTTATTGATGATAATATGTATGATTAAGCCACTATGCAGTATATTCTAGATGGGAAATGACATGTTGTATGTGTGATGATGCTTATGGAATGAATGTAAATTAATTCATTAAAAAAGTTTCAGGGGAAAAAACACAAAAACTGTTGTTCTTGGAATTTAAAAAATGCATTAAAAATATCTATCTGATGACTGCAGTAAGCTATATAGCCTCAGCTAGGTGCTACTTTATAGTATGTTCATTCTACTTATTGTGGTTTATGCCTAAAGTCAGACTTATGTTCATGCACATGCATATATCAGCTGAGCTTGCTATTGAAAATATTTAGGTTAATTAAGATCTTTAGTGAATCAATAAAATGTGGAGGGAAAAAGGCATAGAAAATAACCATGGATAACAGAGACAGTATGGAAGGAGGGTGGGAGGTGGCAGAGGGTGAGAGATAGGGAATCAAGGATGGGAAAAAAACGCAAAATATACAGGAAACAAGAAATGGAAAATTATTTGTTGATAATAACACACATTTGATTGAGCAAATATACAGTGTATCCTGGATGGAAAATTTCATTGTGTATGTTGTAATGATGTATAGTAATATGAATGTAAATAAATAAATTTAAATTTAAAAAGCTGATCCTACAATTGTAATGAAAATTAATTGAATTTAGACTATGGAAAACAATTTTGAAAAAGAAGATCAAAGTTGGAGGACTCACATTTTATATTTTCAAAACCATAAAAAGCAACAGAAATTAAGACAGTATGGTGCTGACACAAAGATACACATATAAATCAGTAGAATAGAACTGAGTGTGGAGTATAAACCTATATAATGTACCATCAGTTGATTTTCAACAAGAATGTCAAGCCAATTCAAGAGAGAAAAGAATAGATTTTATAATAAATGGTAGTAGAAAAATGGGATAGCACATGAAAAAAATGAAGTTGTATCATTACTTCACACCATATAAAATTCAACTTACAATAGATAAAAGGCCTAAATGTAATCAATAATTATTAAAAGGTCTAAATGTAATCAATAATTATTAAAGCTGTTAAAAATCTTAAGAGGCATACATTTTTTTGACTTCTGATTAGGAAATGTTTTTAGATATGATACCAAAATCCCAAGCAACAATACACAAAAATATCAATAAATTGGACTTCATCACAATTTCTTTTTATTTTTTACATTTTTTCCATATTTAATTGATTCACAAAATACCTTAAAATTAAACTATGGACAAAGCTAGAATCTAGTTACAAGTGCACAGTAATTTTCTTCTGAAACTTTTTTTTTTGGAAAGATTTTTGCTATAAGAAGCATGTGCTCACCAGAAAGAGAGAGACAAAGAGACAGAAAGTGAGAAATCACCCCCCGGGGGATGGCCATGCCACAATCACTTCTCCTTAGTTCTTCTGTCAGGATCTTATAAACTTAGCTTATTTTTAAGGAAGATGGCACAATTCGTCTTGGATGACATTAATCCGAAACCAATACAGTCACATGGGAGTGGATCAGTTTTAAAGTTATTTTCGATACCCGTTTTAAATGTAAAGAAATTGGGGAGTTGGCTTTTCTTTTTTTTAATTAATTAATTTACATTCATTCCCTGAGCATTGTCACAGCATACAAAAGGTGAATTTCCATGAAAAATATACTGCATAGTGGCTTAATAATATGTTATTGTCATTAGTTTTCAATTTCTATTTTTGTATATAC
>NW_006203461.1:365046-375368 GCF_000334495.1 Tupaia belangeri chinensis | reverse complement strand
TTTATAGTTTTATCAACTGGACTAGGGAAAAATGTTCACATGTTGAAAAATTCATTTTGTAAGCTAAATAAAGTGATTGAATGTCAAAGAGAAAATGAATTTAAAAAAATCAAAAAAAAAACTGAGTAGAATGAATATACTATAAGGTAACACTTAGCTGATGCTATAAAGCTTACTATGGTCATTAAAAGGTATTTTTAAATATATTTTTAATTTTAAGAAAAGCAGTTTTAGCTTTAATAAGTCAAAGAAATGCTAAGGAATTTTATTTAAAACTTAAAGCCAGGAGACAGGGTAGGATTCTGTTCAAATAGTAGGTACATGAACCTACTGGCAGCTCAAAACAGGACAAAAATCCTTAAAACTGGAAAACAAAGCCTAGAAGAAAATCAGCAATGTTTTAGTCAAAAGTCATAAAATGCTATTTCACCTGTTCAGTTTCATGTACTTAATTTATCTTCTGTTGTGGTCTGATCTTCCCAGTTAAATTCTGGGATATAATATTCAACTCCATGCATGTTTCTATGGTTAAGTTGACCATTTTCTTAGTTTCTGAATTCTTATTTCTGTGTGTCTGTATTTTTTTTTTTGATAAAGCACTAGCTTGAGAACTTCTTGGAGATCTGGTCTGATATTTGTAAATACTTTCAGGTTTTGTTTATTTGAGAATATTCTTGTTTTTCCTTCCCATATGGAAAGAAACTTTGTTTTTCTTTCTTTTTTTTTTTTTTTTGAGAAGTTTTTACTATAGGACATGTGCACAAACCAGAAAGACAGAGAGAGAGAGAGAGAAAGTGAGATATCACTTCCCAGGGGGGATGGCCACACCGCAATCCCTTCTCTTCCATTCTCCTCTTGAGATCTTGGGCATGTACGTACACGTGCCTGGTGTGTTTTAAGCCATCAGGTCCAGGACTTGAACCGTGGTTGGCTGCATGAGAGTCCAGCGACAAAGCCATTACATTAACTGCTGGTCCCAAGAAATTTTGTTTTTCAAAGACAACATTAACAAAGAATAAATGAAAATATGCAAATTGTATATCTAATAAGGAAATTATATAGTAAAAAATCAGATAATGTCCAGAGATTGCTAAAAGGAAAATCCAGGAAGTATTAGTGTCAGTCTAGTGCCAATCAGTCTTAAATAACTTCCTGTACAGAGGACAATACTAGCTTTTGCCACTAAAATTACTAAACCTGCAAACTCTCAGAGAGGAAGATATTTTTATTCTCACCAATTAAAAAAAGAGTCACTATCTTACAGTCTAGGATAGCCACACTACCAACAACTCTGTCTTTGGTGACATTTCAGAAGTTCTAAGCAAATTTCCTTACCAATTCAAAACTGCTTTTCTTGAAATTACCATCTGAACTTGCTATTGAAAGTAGTTAGATTATTTAAGAAATTGTGTGATCAATTAAAAGTGTGTGTGTGTGTAAGGGGGGATGGATTACAACTGCAGACACCAGAGATAGTGTGAGAAGAGGTTGGGAAAGGGCAGAGGGTCAGACATAAGGGTAAATACATATATATATATAGACTTGCTATATATATATATAAACTTGCTTCAGCTTTAAGGACACCCATAGACTAAAAGTAAAGAGATAAAGAAGATATTACATGCAAATAAAATTCAAAAAAGAGCAGAAGTATCTGTATTTACATCAGACAAAATGAACATTAATGTTAAAAACTGTCATGAGATACAAAGGTTATTAAATAATGATAATAGTGTCAATCAAGATAATACAATAATTTTAAATATATATACCACCAACATTTAAATAACCTATTATATAAAACGAACATTAGTAGATCTGAAGGGAGAGATGGACAATAATACAATAACAGTAGGGGACATCACTATATGATTTTCAAGAATAGATGAATTATCCAGACAGAAAAATCAGTTAAGAAACATTGGACTTAAAACACACTTGAGACTGAATGAACCTAACAGACATATATAGAACGTTTTATCAACAGCAGCAGAATACATATTATTAGAAAGTATACACAAAGTATACTTAAGGTTAGATAAAATGTTTGTCCACAAAACATGTCTTAAACTTAAAATTATAATTATACCAAGTATCTTTTCCAACCAAAATGTTATGAAGCTAGAAATAATTTTTTTTAAAAAACTGGAAAATTTACAGATAGGTATAAAATGAAGTAATATGCCCCTGAAGGGCGATAGATCAAAGTATAAATTAATAGGAAATTTGAAAAATTTCGTGCAACAAACATACATGGAATAAGAGCATACCAAAACTTGTAAGATTCAGCAATAATAGTTCTAAGAAAGAAGTTTCAGATAAACATGGATGCAAATACCTCAAACAAACACTAGCAAACAGAATTCAACTGTGTGTTGAAAAGATTGTTCAACATGATGAGGAAGGATGTGTCTCTAGGATACAAGGATAGTTCAAAGTAAGCAAATTAATAAATGTTAACTTACTTTCATGATTAAAAACTCTCAACAATGTAGACTTAAAATAAATGTACCTCAACACAACAAAGTCTAGATATGACAAACCATAGCTAACATCATATTCAAGGGAAAGATAATTTTTTTTTCATTTTTTTATTTCAATTTTCATGTCAAGATTAAGAACTAGACAAGCATGCTCACTTTTATCACTTTCATTTAGCATAGTACCTGACATTTTAACCAGAGCAATTAAGAGAAAAAAGAACACTCATATATATATATATATATTTTTTTTTTGAAGAGGCTTTTTTGCTATAGGGCATGTGCGCTTGCTAGAAAGACAGAGAGAGACAGAGAGACAGAAAGCGAGAAATCATCCCCCAGGGGGGATGGCCACGCTGCAATCCCTTCTCCCCCTTTCTCCTCTCAAGAGCTTGGGCACGCACGCACATGCGCCCAGCATGAGTTTAAGCCACCGGGTCCGGACTTGAACTGCAATCAACTACATGGGAGTCCAGCCACATAGCCATTACGCTAACTGCTGGTCCCAGAACACTCATATTTGAAAGGAAGTTTAAATTGTCCCTGTTTGCAGATGACATGATCTAATATATAGAAAACCCTGAAGACTTTACAGAAAAACTGTTAGAACTAACAAATACTGTAAAGTTGCAGGATACAAAATCAACATACAAATCATAGTATATATCAATCTTTAGTGTCTGTCTACACTAATAAAAACTACATTAAATTTTTTAAAATCCTATTTATGATAGCTATAAAATTAAATTGCTTAGGAAAAAATTTAACAAAGCCTCTTTTGCTATTCTAAAAACTAAAAAACATTGATTAAAAAAGAAATGAAGCTGCAAATAAATAAAAAGATATTCTGTGTTTATTTATTGGAAGGATTAATATTATGAAAATGCCCAAACAACCTAAAGAACTATATAGATTCAATGTAACTTCTATCACAATACTAATGACATGTTTTATAAATATGAAAAAGTTCTAATATTTACATGGAACCACAAAAGACACTGAATAGTCAAACCAATCTTAACCTAAAAGAGCAAAACTGGAGGTATCACATTATCTGACATCAAAATATACTAGAAAGCTGTAGTAAGCAAAACACCATAGTACTAGCACATAAAGACACAAATACCCTGGTGGAGTAGAGAGATGTTCATAAACGGGTACAGAATTTAAGTTAGATAGGAAGAATAAATTCAAGAGATCTGTTATATGACATAGTGCCTATCATTAATAACTATATATTATATTGTAGAAAAAATCTGAATAGACTTTAAGTGCTATCATCACAAAAAAGACTACTATATAAGGGAAGGCATATGTTAATGAGCCTGATTTAGCCTTTCTACAGATAATGTTGCACATGATACATATATACAATTATATCTGTCAAGTTAAAAAATAAGATGAAAATGTTTTTCTTCTTTACTAATATTAAAGTCATTTACCCATCACTCCTAAAATATTACATTCTATTGTTTTTGTATATATAGTTAACTTTATACATTAGATTTATACATTCATATACTTTCATGTTTATATTCAATATCTTTTCATTTCAACTTGAATCACTCCTTTTAGCATTTTTTTTTTGGAGAGGTTTTTGCTATAGGGCGTGTGCGCTCTCCAGACAGACAGAGAGAGACAGAGACAGAAAGCAAGAAATCACCCCCCAGGGGGGATAGTCAGGTCACAATCCCTTCTCCTCCATTCTCCTCTCGGGATCTTGGGCACGCACGCACACGCACCCGGCGTGAGTTTTAAGCCACCGGGTCCCGGACGCGAACCACGGTCGACTATGTGGGAGTGCAGCAACATAGCCATTATGCTAACTGCTGGTTCCCCTTTTAGCATTTTTGTATGTCAGGTCTAGTGGAGGTAAACTTCCTCAGGTCATATTAGTCTGAGAAAATCTATCTCTTCTTTACTTTTTTCAAAGGAAGATTTATCATGAGTAGTATTCTTAGTTAGAAGTTTTATTTATTTGCTTTTCTTTTACCACCATGAACATATGATCTCTCTTCCTTCCGTCCTAAAAATTTTGCTGATAAATTGACTGATAATCTTATGTGGAAACTCTTATTGTGATCAATAGCTTTTTTCTTACTTTCAAAATTCTTTCTTTTGGGCAATTTGATTATAACTTTTCTTGGTGTATGGTTGTTTGTTTAATCTATTTTTTATTTTTTATGAGTCTAGATTTTCACTTCTATCTCCAAATTTGGGTAGTTTTGGATATTCCCCTCCCTCCCTTTTTTAGTTTTTGTTATAGGGCATTTGTGCTCACCAGAGAGAGACAGAGAAGGTGATACAGAGGAAAAGTAAAAAAATCACTCTACCTCAGAGGAAATGGTCGCACTACAATCCCTACTCCTCCATCCTCCTGTTCGAATTTTGGGCACACATACATATGCATATGACATGATTTTTTAGCTGATGGGTCTGGGACTCAAACCGCGCTGTTGGCCATGTTGGATCCAGCCACTTTAACCTCCACACCAACTGTTGCACTGTATATTACTTATATTACTTATTTAAGGAATATTTACACCTCTTTTTATCCAAGTGGTTTCTCATAATTCCACTAGGATGTTTTTTCACTTTTTTATTTTTATTTTTTAACTCCTCTGGCTATATAATAATCATAAATCTGCTTTTAAAGGCCTCTAGTGAATTTTCAATTCAATTCAGTGCCAGAATTTATATTCTTCATAGTTTCTATTTGTTTTCTAATTCCATTTACAGATAAATGTATTGTTTTAATTTACTTGGGCGTGCACGCACATGCACCCGACATGAGTTTAAGCCACTGGGTCCGGGACTCGAACTGCGGTTGACTACATGGGAGTCCAGTGACATAGCCATTAGGCCAACTGCTGGTCCCATGCCACACTTTTTCAATCTATTCATCTGTTTGTGGACATTTAGGTTGGTTCCATGTCTTAGCAATTCTGAATAATGTCGCAATAAATATAGTTGTGGAAGTGCTTTTCCGACTGAGCATTTTTCTGTCCTTTGGGTAGATACCCAGGAATGGAATTGCTGGATCATATGGTAGTTCTATTTGAAGGTCTTTGAGGAATGTACATATTGTTCTCCATAGTGGCTAGATAAATTTGCATTCCCACTAACAATATAGGAGAGTTCCCCTTTCACAACATGCCCACCAGCACTTATGACTTTTTGTTCTTGTAATCTTTGCTGTTCTAACTGAAGTTAGTTGGTATCTCATTGTGGTTTCAATATTCCTTATGATGACGGATGTTGAATATTTTTTTCATATGCTTTTTGTTGTTCATTTGTCTTCTTTAGAGAATTGTTTATTCAGCACATTTTCTCATCTTTTATTTGAGTTAATAATTTTCTTCTGAGTAAGCCACTTGACTTCCCTGTGTATTCTGGTTATAAGTACCTTATCTGAGACATAGTTGACAAAAAATTGTCTCCCATTAACTAATGACTGTGTCCTTTACTGTGAAGAAACTTCTTAATCTGATATAATCCCACCTGTCTATTTTGTGGATTATTGCCTGTGCTATTGCAGTTTTGCTTAAGATATCTTGCCTACACCAATGTCTCCCAGAATTTCCCCAGTGTTTTACATCAGTAGTTTTATACTTTGAGGTCTTAGGTTTAGATCTTTGATCCACTTTGAGTTGATTTTGGTAACATATAGGAGTTCAGATTCATCTTTGTGCTGGTGGAAACCAAGTTTTTCCAGCACCATTTGCTAAAGAAGTTTTCATTTTCCCACTGGATTGACTGGTACTCTTTGTCAAAGATCAATTGGCTTTATGTTTGGGGGGTTATTTCTGGGATATCTTCTCTGTTACTTTGTTTGTTGTGTCTGATTTTGTGCCAGTATCATGCTGTTTTGATTATCACAGTTTTGTAATATATTTTGGGGTCAGGGAGAGAGATGGCACCTACTCTACTCTTCTTGTGCAGGATGATTTGACAATACATGGTCTTTTATTATTCTAGACAAATTCTATGGTTGTCCTTTCTAGATCTGTGAATAATGTCTCTTATAATATTATAGAGACTACATTAAATATGTGGATTAACTTGGGTAGCACTGCCATTTTGATTATATTAATTCTTCCAGTTCAAGAATATGGGGTGTCCTTCCACTTTTTTGTGTCTTTTTAAATTCTTTTAAAATATTTTCATAATTTTCCTTGAAGTCCTTAACTTTCTTGTTTAGTTTTATTCCTAAGTATCATGATTTTTGTGGCTTTGGTAAATGGGGTTACTTTCTTCAGTTCTGTCTCTGCTTCTGGTTTGCATATAGAAATGCTAAAGATTTTTGTTAAGTTAATTTTGTATCCTGCCACTATACTGCACGTATTTATTATTTTGACAAGTTTTTTAATGGATAATATTGGGTCTTCTATGTATACAATCATGTCATCTGCAAACAGAGATAACTTCAATCCCTATTAGAATAAATTTTATTTCATTCTCTTGTCTGATGACATTGGCCAGGACTTTCAGTACTATATTGAATAGGCGTGGGGAGAGTGGGCAGTGTTTCCTTGTACCAGTCTTTAGTGAAGAAGCTTTGAGCTTTTCTCCACTCAGTATAATGTTAGCTATAGGTTGTTATTTTTTTCTAATTCTTTTATACATTGAATCACATTATTCATCTAGCAAAGTGAATATTCCAACATGTGTACATTTCTCATCAGTCCAGTTGACAATACTGTAATCTTCAACACATAATAGCCCATTTCTTTGTCCCATAAGTGCTTTGCCTCTCTATTTTTCTTCTTAATGTCCTTCCTCAAACTCTGATCCTTCACTCACCACTTCCCACACTATATCCTGTATTCACAACCATTTACTGTGTTTCTTTTTTTCTCCTTTTGTCTTTATTTTTATTTTTTAATTTCATTTTTTTAATACATTCAAAGTGAATATTTCAGGACCAGCAGTTAGCGTAATGGCTATGTTGCTGGACTCCCATGTAGTTGACCATGGTTTCTGGACCCGGTGGCTTAAAAACTCATGCTGGGCGCGTGTGCATGCGTACCCAAGATCCCGGGAGGAGAACGGAGGACAAGGGATTGCAGCGTGGCCATCCCCCCTGGGGGGTGATTTCTAGCTTTCTATCTCTCTGTCTCTCTCTGTCTGTCTGGCGAGCGCACGTGCACTATAGCAAAAACCTCTAAAAAAAAAAGCGAATATTTCAACATGTGTACATTTCACCCTAGTCTAGTTGATAATACTATAAAATTACCTTCAACAAATAACACCACATTTCTTTGTCCCATTAATTCTTTAACTCTATTTTTCTTCTAAATGTTCTTCCTCAGGCTCTACTCTTTCACCCACACTACATCTAGTATTCACAACCATTTACTGTGTCTCTATAGCCTTTAGTCAATCAGTTTCAGTCATAGAGTACAAACATTTGGTATTAAGTAGGGACATACATGTCTCTCCTTCATAGTCTGGCTTGCTTCACTCAGCAGTAAATCTTCTGTATTCATCCACTTTCTGCCAAAATCCAGGGTCTTATTTTTTTTTATCCTGAATAGTATTCCATAGAGTATATGAGCCATGGTTTTTCAATCCATTCATCTGGTTGTGGGCATTTGGATTGGTTCCATACCTTAGCAATTGTGAATAATGCCACAATAAACATCAATGTGTAAGCACTTTTCTGATTAAGAATTCTTCTGTCCTTTGGGTAGATACTAATGAGAGGGATTGCTGGATCATATGGTAGTTCTATTTGTAGATTTTTGAGGAATCTCCAAATACAAATTTACATTCCCACCAGCAGTGTAAGAGAGTTCCCCTTTCACCACACCCCTGCCAGCACTTATCATTTTTTATTTTTTTATTAATCTTAGTCATACTGACTGGTGTTAGGTGGTTTTGATCTGCATTTCCCTTACAATGAGGAATGTTGTACATTTTTCCATATGCCTTTTGGCTATTTGTATGTCATCCTTAGAGAGTGGCTTTTGCAACTCATTATCCCCTCTTTTAATATGGTTGATCATCTTTTGTCAGAACAGCTGTTTGAGTTCCTTGTGTATTTTGGTTATCATTCCCTGATGTGACGCATAGTTTACAAAAGTATTTTCACATTCTGAGGGTTGTAGACTCACACTAATTACTGTGTCTTTTGCCATGCAGAAACTTCTTGAGCAGAATGGGGTTAACTCTTCTTTGAAACTTCCCAAGTGTTCAGATGTGAAGCCATCAGAGCAAGTGCCTTTCTGGAGGAGTCTGACCCGGCGGGGCCCCAGGATCTGTCTGAGCCCCACCCCCCACTTCAGGTCGGTTCTGTACATTGGCAAGGCCGCTACTGTGCACTACTCCCCCCCACCCCCGACCTAGGATTTTACTCCAGAAACTGTGGCAGCCTTGCTGGGAAGTGACCCCCCTCTGACTCCCCAATATACTACTATAAAATAATTACATAACTCTCTTATACATCCTGAGTATATGATAAAATCTTCCAGGAAGTCCCCCAACTGCTCCCTTTTGCTCTGACCACCTACTGTTAGTTACAATACTTTACTCCAGAGGGTCACAATGGAGGATGTGATGAAGTCACATCTAGGCAGCAATCTTCCTGACCTTTGGAAGGTCCAGGGCACTCCCACCCCACTATGGCTAATGTTCCAACAAGATACATAACAGTGGAGTCACAGGCAACTAATATCTATACTTGAGATTTTCTTTTCTCAGCACCATTCCCGGTAATCACAAGATAGCTGCTGCACCACATCAGCTGATAATCATCTCTGCTTACTGGAGCCACTTTCCTGAAACTGCATTCCATGGAGACCCACCTACATCAAAGGAACAATTGCAGAACTACACTAGACCCACCTTTAATCCAATCCTGAATGGAACTTTTGTACCTTATTGTTAAAAACTTTATGAGCTGATAATTGAAACACGTAGCCCCTCTCCTGCTTACTTGCATGTAACACATTTTCAATAAAAATGCACGATGATTCTTAGCAGTTGTCACTCTTCAGAGAGCGATCTCTGAGGGGTGTCCGGCTAAGGACATGCATGAAAAAGGCACCAAGGCCTTAGTCTTCTTCTTCACCTGCGCTGCCTCCTGAGTCAACCCAACCTCGCTGAGGTTGGACCCAGGCACCTTTCCTTGTTGGAAAGTTATTACTGATTCAATCTCCTGGCTTCTTATGGGCCTACTCAGACATTCTATATACTCCTGGCTCAATCTTGGTAGATTGTATGTGTCCAGGAATTTGTCCATCTCATCCAGATTGTCTTGATTCTTGGCATATAGTTGCTCATATTGTCCTCTAGTGATGTTTTGTATTTATACTATGTCTGTTGTTATATTACCTGCTTCATTGCAGATTTGATTCACTTGATTCCTTTCTCTATTCTTCTTAATAAATCTCACTAGTGGTGTATTGATTTTGTTTGTCTTTTCAAAGAACCAGCTTTAACTTTCATTTATTTTGTGTATTTTTTTATTTTCTATTTTATTCATTTCTACTCATATTTTTATTGTTTCTTTTCTCCTGGAGCTTTTTTTTTTTAATTTTTTTGCTGTTGCTTTTCCAGTTCTTTAAGGCACGATGTTAGGTACTTCATTTGCCTTCTTTCTATCTTCCTCTTATATGCACTAATTGCTATAAACTTCCCTCTTATGACTAATTTTACAATGTCCCAAAGATTATAGAAACTCATGTCCTCATTGTCATTGACTTCCATGAATCTTGTGATTTCAGTCTTTATTTCTTCAGTAGTTGTAAAGTCATTTAAGAGTAGGTTATTACTCAATACATACCAACTATCCGCACTCTATGGTAGAGAGCAAAAAATTGGAGGACATAAAAGCAGTGA
>NW_006203461.1:357247-364832 GCF_000334495.1 Tupaia belangeri chinensis | reverse complement strand
CCGGGACGTGAACCGCGGTCGACTACGTGGGAATCCAGCGACATAGTCATTACGCTAACTGCTGGTTCCCGGGAGATTAATGTCTCTGTATTGACTGACATGCACGGCATTCCCTTTTTAAAAAGCAATGTAATACACTGTAAAGTTATATGTAATCCAATGTAATATAAAGAAGATTATGATGATAATAAAAAAAATACAAACAAGAAATTTAAAAAAAAGAGTATGTTATTTAGTTTCCATGTATTGGGGTATTTTTGAGGATTTCTCTTGAAATTAAGATCAAATTTAATTCCATCGTGGTCGGAGAGGATGCTGGGTATAGCTTCTATGCCCTCGAATCTGTAGAGGATTGCCTTGTGTCCTATCATATGGTCAGTCTTCTAAAAAGATTCTACGTGGAGGATGAGAAAAAAATGTTTATCCCATGGTTTTGGGGCAGAAAGTTCTAAAGATATCTTTTAAGTTCATTTGATTTATGGTATCATTTAGATCCTTTATTCTTTACCTATTTTTTGTCTAGATGATTTGTCCAGAGGGGTAGTGCAGTGTTGAGGTCTCCAACAATTAGTGTGTTGCAGTGTCTCTCTCCTTTTAGACCTAACAGCCTTTCCTTCACATATTTGGGTACTCCTGTATTGGTGTATAGATATTTATTAGTGTTATATCTTCTTGATGGATAAACCCTTTTTGTACACGTATTTGGGTGCTTCTGTGTTAGGTGCATAGATCTTTATAAGCATTATATCTTCTTGATCTATTGACTGTTTTAGTACAATATAGTGTCCTTCCTTTGTCTCTGCACACATATTTTGTTTTAAAGGCTATTTTGTCAGAAATTAGTATTGTGACTCCAGATCTTTTTGAGTTCCCATTTGCATGGAAAACCTTTTCTCAACCCTTCACTTTTAGTCTATGTATGTCTTTATTCATGAAGTGAGTTTTCTGTAAGCAACAGATAGAGTGTTTCTCTTTTTATTTTCTCCATTCAGCCAGTCTATGTCTCTTGATTAGACAATTTAATCCATTCACCTTCAATGTTATTATTGATATTACTGGACGTCTCCTGATGTTTAAGTTGGCCATTGTCTTGGTTGCATTTTATTTCTTTATTTCTGGCTGTTCATTCTTTAGTTTTCCTGAAATAGTACTCTCTTCAGTGTTTCTTGAAAAGCTGGTCTGGTATTGGCAAATTCTTTCAGGTTTTGTTTGTCTGAGAAGATTTTAATCTTTTTTTTTTTTCCTATATGAAGGATAATCTTGCAGGATATAATAATCTTGGTTGAAATTATTTCTCTCATAACACTTTTATTATGTCTTCCCATTCTTTCTTGTTTCCGTTGAGAGGTCCAGTGTTAGCCTGATGGGATGACTTTTGTAAGTCACTTGTTGTTTCTCTCTTATTAGTATTAGTATCTTGTTTTTATCTGTTGTTTTTGCCAGTCTGACTAAGATGTGTCTTGGGGAAGATCTTATTGGGTTGATTCTATTTGGGGTCCTTTGTAATTCTTGGGTCTGCATGCTTCAGTGCCTCTCTTCACTTTCTGTTGTGTTAAGCAATGTGGGAAATTTTTTGCCAGAATTTTATGGAATAGATTTTTTATGCCCTTATTGCCTTCTTCACCTTCTGGGATACCAATTATTGGGATGCTTGGGCATCTAATGGAATCTAGTATTTCTTGTATATTATCTTCATAGGTTTTTTTTTTTTTTCTCTATCTTTTTGGTGGTTTTCTGTATGTCAGAGGTTTTATCTTCAACGTTAAAGATTCAATCTTCAGCATGGTCGAATTGACTTATAATACTTTCAAGAGAGTTTTTGAATTCTTGTATTACAGACTTCATCTCTAAAAGTTCCATCTGTTTCTTTCTTAGAGTGTCCATTTCTTCTTTCACATTGTGCAATGACTTCCTAATCTCCTGTAGCTCATTGTCTCTTTTCTGTTCCAACTCATAGAATTTTGCCACCATGAATGTTCTAAATTCTTTCTCTGACATTTTGGTAACATCTTCTGTCTTTTTAAGAGATGGAGGGGAGTTATTGTGTTCTTTAGATGGAAACATATTTCCTAATTTATTCAGACCTTAGGCGCCTCTTCTACTTCTAGCCATTGGGAGATGTATTCACTTTTAAATACCTTTTGAGAGAATGTTTCTTTGACTAGAAGCAAGCGTGCTTCCCTTTTGCTGTGTACTGATGTGTGCCTATGTTTCTCTTCTGTTGTGTTAAGCAATGTGGTCTCTGGAGGAGTATTCTATTCAAGTGACTGAAGAGCAGTATCTTCTTTTTCGCAGGCGGTTCAGTAAAAGAAAGGATCTCAGGGAACCTTACGATATTAGGGTATTTCAAAACTGTGATTCTAGACTTGTCTTTTCCATCCAGGAGGTTGCAGGATTAAGAGAAGGGGGCAATATATGAGGGAAGAAAGTATGAAAGAGAATAAAGAAAATGTTGCATGCCACGTGCCAGCACGATTTCTCCACAGGGCTGTAGATGGAAGTGGGGCACTGCTGGAGAGAGAGTGAAGGTCTGTCTGTGGCAAAGTAGGAATAGGAAATTAACAAAAAAAAAAAGAGAGAAAAAAAGAAGAAGAAGAAGAAGAAGAAAGAAAAGAAAAAGAATGCCTACCTTGCTGAAGGAGAGGGGGATGGGGTGGGGGAAGTGAGCTGAAGCTGGAGCTGGGGCCAGTGGTGGCCCTACCTCAGAGTCCCTTGCTGGCCATGGGACTGTAGATGGAACTTTCACTTAAAATGTTTCTATAGCATTTAGTCATTTGATTTCAACCACAGAGTGCAGACACTCAGTATATATTAAATGTAAACATACAATGCCTCTCCTTCGTAGTCTGGCTTGCTTCACTCGGCAGTAAATCTTCCATATTGATCCAATTTCTGTCAAAAGAGAAGGTCTTGTTTTTTATGGCTGAGCAGTATTCCATAGAGTATATGTGCCACAGTTTACAATCCATTCATCTGTTTGTGGGCATTTGGGTTGGTTCCATGTCTTAGCAATATATAGGCCTTTCATAAATGGCTTTTATTATGCTGAAAAATGATCCTTCTATGCTGATTTTACTAATCTTAATCATGAAAGAATGTTATATTTTGTAAAATGCTTGTTTCTGCATTGATTGAAATTATCGTATTGTCTTGATCTTTCTTCTCTGTTAATATGGTGTATTACATTTATAGTTTTATGAATGTTGAATCACCCTTGCATCCCTGGAATAAATCCTACTTGGTTGTGATAAATAATCTTTTTTCTATGCTGTTGAATACAGTTAGCAAGTATTTTTCTGAGAATTTTTGCACCTATATTCATCAGAGATATAGGTCTGTAGTTTTCTTTTTTGTTGTATCTTTATCCGTTTGGGGACTGAGGGTGATGAAAGCTTTATAGAATGAACGTGGAAGTGTTTCTGTCTTTTAGATCTCTAGAAAAAATTTGAATTGTAGGGGTTTACCTCTTCTTTAAACGTTCTGTAAAATTCAGCAGTGAAACCATCAGGACCTGGACTTTTCTTCCTTGGGAAGTTATTTGTTACTGATTCAATCTTATTGCATGTTATGGGTCTTCCAGCTTTCTATGTAATCCTAACTCAATCTTGGTAGACTATATGTGTCCAGAAATCTGTCCTTCTCATTCAGGTTTTCTTTTTTGGCATACAATCACTCATAGTATCATCTAATGATATGTTATATTTCTATTATATTTTTAGAGGTTTTTTTCTATAGTGCGTATGCACTCGCCAGAAAGATAGAGAGAGACAGAGAGACAGAAAATGAGAAATCACCCCCCAGGGGGGATGGCCACGCCACAATCCCCTCTCCTCCATTCTCCTCTCTGGATCTTGGGCACGTACATACACGCACCTGGTGTCAGTTTAAGCCACTGGGTCTGGGATTCGATCCACTGTCTACTACATGGGAGTTCAATGACATAGCCATTATGTTAACTGCTGGTACCTATTATGTTTGTTGTAATGTTGCCTGATTCATTGTGAATTTGATTTATCTGGTTTCCTTCTCTCTTTTTAATTAGTCTGGCTAATGGTGTATCAATCTTGTTTATCTTTTCAAAGAACCAGATTTTGCTTTCATTTATTTTCTGTATAGTTTGTCTTATTTATTTCTGCTTAAATATTTATTATTACTTTTCTCCTGGCACTTTTTGTAGTTTTTGGTTGTTTTTCTAATTCCTGAGGCATGATATTAGGTTGTCTTTTTGCCACCTTCCCATGTTTTTCTTGCGTGCACTAATTTCTATGAACTTTCCTATTATGACTGTTCTTGCAGTGTCCCATAGATTATGGAAACTAGTGTACTCATTATCATTTGTTTCCATGAATCTTGTCATTTCAGTCTAAATCTCGTTGATAGTCATGAAGTAATTCATAAGTAGGTTATTTAGTTTCCATGTGTTTGTGTATTTTCAAGGACATTTCTGAAGGTTAATATAAAGTTGAAATCCATCATGATTCAGAGAAGATGCTGAATATGGTTTACAAGCTTTTGAATCTGCAAAGACTGGTTTTGTGCCTTATCATGCAGTCAATCTTTGAGACTGTACCATGCGGAGCTAAGGAAAATGTATAGTTTGTGTATTCTGGGTGGAAAGTTCTATAGATGTCTGTCAAGTTTATTTTATTTATGGTATAATTTAGGTCCTGAATTTCTTTTCTCATTTTTTGTCTCATTGATATGTCTCAAGGAGATAATGAAGTGTTCATATCTCCAACAATTATTGTGTTACAGTCTCTCTCTCTCCTTTTAGTTCTACCAATCTTTCCTTTACTTATCTGGGTGATCCTGAGTTGGGTGCACAGATATTTATAAGCATTATATCTTCTTGATGAATTACCCCTTTTACCACTATATAATCTTTTTTGTCTCTTCTTATGTTTTTTGTCTTGAAGTCTATTTTGTCTGAAATCAATATAGTGATTCCCACTCTTTTTTTGGTTTCCATTGGTGTGGAATACCTTTTCCTAGTCCTTCACTTTTAATTTATGGATATCCTTATCCATGAGATGGGTTTCTTGTAGGCAGCAGATGGAGGGTTTCTGATTTTTAATCCATTAGCCATTCTTTGTCTCTTGATTGGAAAATGTAATCCAAAAACATTCAATGTTATTATATTTTTTGCCACATTTACTCTATTTTTATTTTATTTTTTCTAGCTCAGTGTTTGGTTTTGTGTGTGTGTGTGACTTTAATTCTTAGTTCAATTTATTTTATACATTCAATCAAATGTTACTTAGCTTATGAAGTGAATATTCCAACATGTGTACATTTCTCACTAGTTCAGTTGACAATACTATAATGTTATCTTAAATAGATAATAACCCATTTCTTTGTCTCATAAATGCCTTGCCTCTCTATGTTTCTCCTTAATGTCTTTCCTCAGACTCTTCTCCTTCACCCTCTTCCCACACTGTATCTGGTATTCAAAACCATATACTAAGTTTCTATAACCTTTAGTCTTACTGATATTTCCAGATTTGGCCCTCACTAATTTAACCATATTCTTGGTTGTTTTTCGTTCTCTTATTAATGTCTGTCTGTCTAGTTTTCTTGGTATATTAATCTTTTTTAGAGTACTAAATTCTTGAAAGGGCTGGTCTGGAGTTGGTAAATTCTTTCAGGTTTTGTTTACACAATAAAGTTTTTATCTTCTTTTCCCATATGAAGAATCATCTTGCTGGGGATAGTATTTTTTGGCTGAAATTGTTGTTCATCTAACCCTTTGAATATATTTTCTCATTTTTGTATCTGATGAGAGGTCTGGTGGTAGCCTGATGACATAGAATTTGTAAGTGACTTGATGTTTCTCACTTGCCAATCTTAGAATTTTGTCTTTCTGGTTTTGGCCAATCTAGCTATGATGTGCCATGGAGAAGATCTTCTTAGTTTATTTCTACTTGGGGTCCTTTGTATTTTGGGGATCTGAATGTTTGAGTGCTACTCTAGACTTGAAAAATTTACTTCCAGTATATTGGAGAATAGATTACCAATGCCCTTATTAGTTTCTCCACCTTCTGAGATACTAATTTTTCAGATGTTTGAGCATTACATGGTATTTAGTACTTCCCATATATTGTCCTCAGTTTTCTTGGTTGTTTTCTCAGTATTTTTGACAATTTTTTCTATGTCAGTGGTTTTGTCTTCTACTCCCAAGATTTGATATTCTGCATCATCTAATCTGGTTCTAATACTTTTGAGGAAGGTTTTGATTTCTTGTATTACAGCCTTCATATCTATCAGTTCCATGAGATTCTTTTTTGTTATTCAATTCTTTTTTCATATCATGAAAGGAGTTCCTCATCTCTTGGAGGTCAATGTTTCTTTTCGTTTGCATGTCATAGAGTTTTGTTGCCATAAATGTTCTAAGTTTTTTACGACATTTTGTTAATATCCTATTTTTCCCTACTTTGTGATGTGTCTCCCCCTTGTGGGAGATGTATTGATTCTCTCATCCTTGAGGCTTTTCTCTCATTTTTAGTCATTTGGTAATGTATTCGCTTTTGGCTAATTTGTTGGAAAAGGATTTTATAAGGGTAAGCTTGTGTGTTTCCCTTACTGTGAAATAATTTGTTGTTATTTTCTCTTTTCTGCGGTGTCCTCAAGTGCAAAAATCAAAAAAGGAGTGTTTAAATTGAATTCATGAAGGGAAATTTTACTCTTTTTACAGCCAGTACAGTGACGGACAAAGAATTCTCTATAATACACAATGTTCAGATATTTAGCTACTATGCCCCTATACTTCTCAAGGCAGTGGATAAGGGCTGAGCAGAAAAATAAAAAAGTAAGGTCAATAAAAAAATAGGAAACAGAAATAGGAAGAAAAAGCAATGGAAAAGAAGGAAAAAAAACTTGAACAAAAAGACAAGAAAGAAGCAGAAATTATGTGACAAATTAAAATTGGATTAAAGAATGAAAAAAAGCTGGAAGGAACAGAGAAGAATAAGGGGGAGAGAGATATTTTGCCTACCTGACTAGCACTGGCGTCTGGAAAAGGGGGGATCCCTTACTGTGGGGGCTTTACAGCTGTGAAGCTGAACCAAGAAGAGACAACAGAAGCAGAGATGGAGATGCTTGAATGGATTCTGTACTAGGTGAATGAATGGATTCTGTACTAGGTGAAGAAAAAAGAGATAAATTAGCAATAGAAAGGCACAGAGGGGGAAGAAAGTTTTTTTTTTTTCTTTTTTCTTTTTTGAGAAAACAGTTGGAAGGGACAGAGAAGAACAAGAGGGAGAGAGAGACTGCTTACCTGAATAGCTCTGTGGTTTGAAAGTTTTGGTCCCTGAATGGGGGGATCTTTACAGCCATGAACCTGAACCCAGAAGAGACAGTAGAGTGAGAGATGGAGTTGCCTGGATGGATTCTATTCTGGGTGAATGAAGAAGAGATAAATTAGCACTAGAAAGGCACAGAGGGGGCAGAAAGCTGTTTTTATAAAAAAGAGAGAAAAAAATTGGAAGGGACAGAGATGAACAAGAGGGAGAGACTTTGCCTACATGACTAGTGCTGGGGTTTGGAAGGGGGTTTAATTGGATGGGGGGACTTCACAAGCCATGAGCCT
>NW_006203461.1:355758-357233 GCF_000334495.1 Tupaia belangeri chinensis | reverse complement strand
GCCTGGATGGATTATGTCCTAGGTGAAGACAGTAGAGATAAATTAGCAAGAGAAAAGCACAGAGTAGACAGAAAATTGTGGTTTTTTTGTTTGTTTGTTTTTGTTTTATGTTAAAGAGAGAAAGCAGTTGGAAGGGACAGAGAAGAACAAGAGGGAGAGAGAGACAGACTTTGCCTACCTAACTAGCACTGGGGTCTAGAAGTGGGTGTCCATGGCTGGAGGGTTTTTGCAGTCTTAAACTGAACACAGAAAGGACATCAGAGGCAGAGATGAAGATGCCTGGATGCATTCTGTCCTGACTAGCATTGGGTCTGGAAGATCATTCCCTGCCTGGTTTTGCTTCATAGCCATGAAGCTGAACCCAGAAGGGACAGCAGAGACAGAGATGGAGATAACTGGATGGATTCTGTACTGACTACCACTGGGATTTGGAAGGGAGAAATCCCTAGCTGGGGGGGGGGTGCTTCACTACTGTGAAACTGAACCCAGAAGGGGCAATAGAGGCAGTGAAGTCAATAATATTAAACTAGTCTTGTCATGAATTTATTCAAATCACATAAACTTAAGAAAACATTTGGGTTTCTTTCTATATTTCTGGTAGTTCTGAGATTATTTAATTTATATAAGTGCTCATTCATACATATATGCATATATATAGTCAGGTGAAAACAGATATGTCATAGTTTTCATTCTAATATTTTAAATATGAGTCAGGTGATCATAGTAATCCACTCCCATCTTTGTTATTTTATCTGAATTGTTTTTCTGGAAGATGAATTAAGTTTAAGCTACCTACTTAATAAGAATGTTAATCTTTTTTTAATTTATGGATAATGTTTTTTGCTCTTATAGGTAATGTTATGGAGGCTGTGGCCTATGTTTTAGTTGAGAGACTGAAGGGACACTAAGCAACTGTTTCAATGTCTTCAAAGCCCATCTGGGTGGATAAAGCATCTAATCCAATTCCAACTGACTTTTTTTTTCCTTTTTCAAACTCAGGTAGTTGTTTTCATAGGTCATTTAGTCCCTGAAAACCTCCAGTAGGGATGGATTAGATGTCTAAAATTCCAGTAGCCATAAATAGTAAAGGGACTGGAAAGATAATTAAAAAGCCTGAGAGGGGAAGACAGGGATAGAGAAAGTGCTTTTGAATGAAGACATATCAAAGGATTTAAGAACTGAAAGAAAGATTGAAGGTGGTTAAAGAAAAAAGTAGAGGATATAAGAAAGGAGTGATCTTAGGAGTTAGTTTGGGGTTATCTTAAGGTTCCCAAAAAACCATCGGAGTTTCAAGTGTTCTTAGTGAAATCATGCCGTGAAGTGTACAGTTAGCAGAACATATCATTGGTAGGGGTTTAAGAATTTTGGGGGGTACTAGCAAATGGCATAGTAGTTACATTGCTGGACTCCCACATAGTCAACCACAGTTTGAGTCTCAGGCCCAGTGGCATAAAACTCACACCGGCCACGTGTGT
>NW_006203461.1:355252-355629 GCF_000334495.1 Tupaia belangeri chinensis | reverse complement strand
ACAATTGGCTTTGTATGCCATTTCCTTCCCCACTCTTCTCTTTGCATCTCATTTCCACATCCCCCATTTTCTTACCTTTAAAAGAATGAACCTGAGGCTGGTTCCTGGTCGCAATTTCTCCACCATAGGTAAAGAAAGATCCCAGTTAAGCCAATATAATATGATTCTCACTGAAGTCAGGCCAGTAAAGTCAAATATAACCTTGGGGATTGTGGCCAATGAGGGCTTTGATCAATGATTGAGGATAATCAGATATTGCTGGTGGAGGGTCTTCCCTAAATGGACTTAGCAGAATTATTTGCTAAAATTGGATGATGTAAAGATAGACACAGAAGGGAAACCAGCAGTTATCGTAATGGCTATGTCGCTTGACTCCC
>NW_006203461.1:341182-354430 GCF_000334495.1 Tupaia belangeri chinensis | reverse complement strand
ATTTCTCGCTTTCTGTCTCTATGTCTCTCTCTGTCTGTCTGGCGAGCGCACGAGCCCTATAGTGAAAAACCTCTCCAAAAAAGAAAAAAAAAAAGATAGACACAGAAGTCTAAAGGTTGAGGTTAGGTTGAGGAGCTAGCTCAAAGGAACCTGACTGAAGTTTGGTGAAGGAGAGAGTCTTTGTCATAACCAAGCAAAGAAGTTAGAATGATCAAATTATGAAAATAAGGAATAAAACTATCAATCTTACAGAAAAAAAAGAGATTACAGGGGAATATGAATAACAGTATGTTAAAAATTTAGTTAACCAAAATAAAATGGACAAATTTTTAGAAAGACACAAATAGGCAAAATTGGCTAAAGGAAAATATAAATTTGAATAGGCCAATAACAAGAAAATAAGTTTAAATAATAATTAAAGACTGTCTATAACAAAAAGTACACTGGTAGTATCTTCATTGGTAGTTTCTACCAAACATTTTTAAACTTAATGTCAATTCTTATGAATGATTGTAAAAGATAGAATAGGAAGGGACCCTTCCCAACTCATTTTATGAGGCCATGATTATTTGGTTAACAAAACCAAAGACTACAAGAAAAAAATAAATGCAAACCAACATTTTAGATTCAATACAAATACAAAAGACTTCAATAATGTACTAGCATGCTGAATGCAATACGTAAAAATGATGAGGCACCAAGATTTCTGCAGTTTGAATGTCCCCTGAAATTTCATGTGTCAGAATTTGATTGTCTTGTGAAAGTGTTAATGGGGACTTAATACCTCTATGTTGTCAAAAGGTGGAGGCTATGGAAGTGATTAGGTGATTAGCTTGGCCCTTGTAGTTAACTCGTGGTGGGCTTATAAGGACACACACACACTTGTGAACACACAGAGACACAAATTCCTGTTTTTTATGATGTAATGCTTTGCTGACCCCAAGATTCTGCCAACA
Organism: Tupaia belangeri chinensis; assembly: GCF_000334495.1. Taxonomy (NCBI): domain Eukaryota; kingdom Metazoa; phylum Chordata; class Mammalia; order Scandentia; family Tupaiidae; genus Tupaia; species Tupaia belangeri. The sequence continues at coordinate 353,474 of NW_006203461.1, read as the reverse complement.
ATGAATCCTTATCAGATGTGGTTCCTGGATCTTGGACTTCCAAGCCATGAGCTTAAGAAACTTCTATTCTCGTAACTTACTCTGATTCAGATATTTTCTATTATTAGCAATGGAATGAACTAGAATGATAACCAAGTACTATGTATCCCTAACATAAAGGTAAGTTTAATATTGATATATCAATGTAACACACCATATAAATGATAAAAAGGATAACAATATATGATAATCTTAGTAAGTGTAAATAAAGCACTTTGGAGTCAATGGACGTTAAGATGCTGGATCCCACATGGGTGGCTCTTCAGTATGAGTCCCAGTCCAGTGGCTTAAAAAGCATGTGTGTCCAAAATCCTAAGAGGAGAAAGGATTGCAGCTTGTCTATCCTTTCTGGGAGGTGATTTCTCACTTTTCCTCTCTTTCTCTGTCTTTTTCAGGAGAGTGCACACACACTCTTGTACAGCAAAACAAAAACAAGACAAAACAAAAACTAAAAAAAAAAAAAAAGAAAGAAAAAATTTTAAAAAGTTTTTAAGTGAACATGAAAAATACAAGATCATTCCTTTATATAAATATCCAATAAGCTAAGAATAAAGGATGGGGACCAGAAGATAGCATAATGCTTACATCACTGGACTCCCACATTGTCAACCATGGTTTGAGTCCCAGACCTGGCAGATTCAAACACTCTGGGTGCATATGCATGCATGCCCAAAATCCTGAGAGGATAAGGGATTGTGGTGTGGCCATATCCTGGGGCAAAAATTCTGGCAGGATTTTCAAGATAGAAAAATATCTGAACTGCCTTGAACATACTCTAAGTAAGACTATAGATGTTGGGTACCAGTAGGTGTCATAGTGGTTATGGCACTGGGTGACACATGGCCAACCACAGTTCTAGTGCTGTATTGTGCAGCTTGACAATCATGCTAGGCACGTGTGCATGAAGGCCCAAAATCCCTGGAGAAGAATGGAAGAGAGAGGACTGCAGGTGGCTATACCCCATGGGGGTGATTTCTCACTTTCTCTCTGGCAAATGCACGTGCCCTATGGCAAAAACCTTTAAAACTTTTTAACAAATGGATGCTAATGATGCTGCTAGTGAATGTTAGGAAGAAACTGGAAGGAAGGGAGATCTTTTTCTTTCCTTTTCTTCTGGCAAATTTTTGTTTTTGTTTTTGTTTTTGTTTTTGTTTTTTCATAGAGTGCATGTGCCTGCTGGAGAGAAAGAGGGAGATAATGAGAAGCAAAGAGATAAATCACCCACCCAAGTGGATAGTCATGCTTCTCCACTCTCCTCCTGGGATTTTGGACATGCACCCACATACATCTGGAGTGAATTTTAAGCTGCCAGGTTCGGGACTCAAACTGTGGGCAGCCATGGGGTAGTCTAGCACCAAACCATTATGCCATTTTCTGACCCTAAGGAGATCTTTTTAAAAATATAATTACTAAAAGCTTAGTGCAGTGTTTTCAACAATTATGTGAAAAGCAGAAATTTTACTTAATAATTTTGGTTAGTTAGATGAAAAAATTTTTTTGTGAAATATTAAATCTTTGGCTGATTTTCCTGTGGCTTACAATAAAATGTGGGAAGAGAAGGATAAAGTATTGAAATCACTGTTAAATAAACAAATAAGTACTTAGAAAAATCATAGTCTACTTTTAGTCTACTTTTTCTTCAAAAGGTTCTAAAATTAAAAGATATGCTCTGAGAAAAATAAAGCTTCAGGAAAAAAATGCTGAGGATATGATTTTACAACTTTATGTAAATAGAAAAACCAGAATATTCAATACATAATTTTTAAAATATCATCTGGAGTATGACCACAACTCGCCCACAATTAAATCAGAAAACTTAACATTTTTTTTTCCTCTTAGCTAAGTCTTCAAAACCCAAAAACAGAGAACAGACTAACTAGGAAAGATTTCTGGACATGTCTCCTATCTAATGGAGTATCTGTAACATATAGAGGATATCCACTAGTTTTATAAGAATATTACATCTTCAAAACATTTTAAATTTTGGGACCAGCAGTTAGCGTAATGGCTATGTCACTGGACTCCCATGTAGTTGACCACAGTTTGAGTCCTGGACCCGGTAGCTTCAACTCGCGCCGGGCATGCATGCATACGTGCCCAAGATCCCGAGAGAAGAATGGAGGAGAAGAGATTGTGGCATGGTCATTCCCCCTAGGGGGGTGATTTCTCGCTCTCTATCTCTCTGTATCTCTCTGTCTCTCTGGTGAGCGAACATGCCCTATAGCAAAAACCTCTCCAAAAAAATTAAATTTTAACTGAAAGAATAGAAAGAGTAAGAAAGCTAGAAATAAGGCTATAGGAGGTCATCTAGGTGGCATGGTGGTTAAGGTGCCTAGATCCTACATGGCTTAGCGTGTGTTTTGAGTCCTGGACCTTGTGGCTTGGAAAATACACCAGGCACATGTGTTCAAGGTCCCAAGAGGAGAATAAAGGAAAAGAGATTATAGCATGGCCATTTGTTCAGTTTCAGCATGTTACACTTAATAAAATAAAAAAGGATGCGAGTCTACCAGTCTTAATTGCAGAACTGTAAGCAGAGAAAGAAGGTTTAGTCATAAAATGAAGGATGTTTTCCAGGACTTAGAATGGAATTTTCCTGGATATATTTCAAAATTACTTTATACTAGTAACTATTTTTAAAAAATATTTTCTTCCCTTTAGAAGGAAGAAATTGTATTTTCAAAACTTTCATAGAGAATATAAATTATTCTCTAAAATGGATTAATTCAGAGTCTAGCCCATAGCTAGCTTGTAATATCTAAGTGGTGAGGTTTTGGACCTTGTCATTCATAAAATTTAGATGATATTTTAGACTTTTAGTTCATACATTAACAAGTTGTGATTTTTTAAGACCTTAGAATGTAGTGGATTTATTTTGATGTGGGAACGAAACAAAACTTTGGGGGCAGAAGGTTGACTATAGTAGGCAGAAAAGCAATCTTCAGAGTTAAACAGTTTCTAATTCTTGAACCCATAAATGTACTACCTGGAAAAAATAACATTTTAGCTTTGACTAAGGTTAAGGACCTTAAAATGAGGTAATTGTCCTACATTATTTGAGTGGTTTCCATTTAATGGGTGTACTTAAACATGAAGTGCTTTTCTTCTGTGGTCAGATGGGGAGATATGACTACCTAAAAATGGTAAGAGAGATTCAACATTATTGGTGTTGAAAATGAAGGAATAAGGGCTATAAGTTAAGTAATGAGGATAACCTCTAGCAACAGGAAAAAATAAGAAAATGGTTTCCTCCTTAGAATCTGTCAAATTAATAAAGCCCAACTGATACCTTGTTTATTTATTTATTTTTATTTTTTTTCCTCTGGGTCAATGTTTTATTTTATACATTAAATCACTGTACATCACCACAGTTTGTAAAAATCAATTCTCCCAGCAAGAATATGAATATACTGCACACTGGTCCAGTTAAAAATGATATTTTGATTTTTACTGTAATTGTATTTCAAATTTGTAATCTATAGAACTATAGGAAAAATTATATTATTTTAAGCTATTTAGTATATAGTAATTTGTTACAAAAGTAATATAAAACTAACACAGGAGCTACATGTAAAAATTACTTTAAATGTGAATGGTCAAAACACATCTATTAAAAGCCTGAGATTTTTATACTAAACACAAAAGCAGGACCCAACAATATATCTATCATAAATATAGAGATATAAATATGAAAATTCAAATGAATGAGAAAAGATGCAAATCAAGGGAAATTTTGAATAGATACAGCAATTACAGGTAAGGCAGATATCAGAACAAGGAAGAGCACGGGTTTAGAGAGATACATTTCATAATGGTACAATTATCAATTCTCCAAGAAGACTTAATTCTAAACATGTGTGAGTTTTTTTTTTATGAGAAGTTTTTGCCTTAGGGCACATGCACTCATGGGGAGTGGGGAAAGAAAGACAGACACAGTGAAAGAGAAAGTGAGAAGTCAACCACCAGGGGTATGGCCACACTGCATTTCCTTCATTCTCCTCCTGGGATCTTGGGTATGCATGCACATGTGACCAGCATGAGTTTCAAGCCACCGCATCCTGAACTTGAATAATGGTCAGCTATGCGGGAGTCCAGTGATGTAACCGCTATGCCATCTGCTGGCCCTAACACGTATGACTCTTAAAACTAAGCTTCAGGATCAGCAAATGGTGTAATGGTTACATTGTTGGACTCCCAAGTAGTTGACTGTTGACTACAGTTCAAGTACCAGATTCAGTGGCTTAAACTCATGTGTGTGTGTGTGTGTGTGTGTGTGTGTGTGTGTGTGCCCAAAATCCTAAGAGGAGAATGGCTGATAAGGGTTTGCAGCATGTCAATTTCCCCCTGAGGGGTGATTTCTCAATTTCTGTCTGACTCCCTCTGACTCTGTGATGAGTGTACACACCCTATAGCAAAAATCTCTCTAAAACAAAACAAAACAAAACTAAACTAAACTAAACTAATCTCAAGTAGCTGAGGTAAAAGAAAAGAAATAGAAAATAGGACAAAGTCTAAAACCTGTATCCATCCTTCCTAGAGGGTGATTTCTCATTTTCCCTTTCTCTCTCTCCTCTGCAAGCATACTTGCAAAATTATTTTTTTGAAAAATAGAATCAGTGTTTTGGTGCAAATATTTTTTTACATATATTTTCATAACTTTTTGCCTCCTATCCTCAGTAATTACAATTACATTCCTGTTTACTCTAGAAAAATGAAAGCTTGCATTCACATAAAAACCTGTATACAAAAAGTTATTGCAGTTTGACTCACAATGACTAAAATCTGGAACTATTCAAGGTACTTTGGAATAGGCTGGGGCGTGGTGGCGCCCGCCCTATGGAATAGGTGAATGATTAGGCAAAATGACTAATACAATAAAATTATTTAATGGGCCTACAGATGACATGGTAGCTAAGGTGCTGAATTCCACATAGCTAACTCTATCGTGTATGCATGCCCACAACCAGAGAGGAAAATGGAGAATGGATTGTGGTGTGGGCCATCCTCTTGGAGAGGTGAGTTTTCACTTTCCCTCTTTCTGTGTTTCTCTCTATTTCTCTCTGGTGAGTGCATGCACTCAATAGCAAAAGCAAAAAAAAGAAAACCCACACTATTTAGTAATAAAATGGTCTAAGTTACTGATTCATACAACAACAAAAATGAGTCTTGCTTTAAATTTTTATGTATTTATTTATACTTTTTGCCAAAGGACATGTGTACTTACTAAAGAGAGATGGTAGGGAGTGAGAAACCATCCCCCATGCAAGGATGTTCCCCTTGCAATCTCTCTTCCTCCATCTCTGCTTCCTTTTGAGATTTTGGGCACACATATACGCACATGCTGAGTCTTTCAACCACACAGCCATGTGGGATCCAGCAGCCTATAATCAGTATACAAAGGGTTGACCTTGAAGTAATCTAAAGAGCCAGTTGTAGTGGCACAGTAAGTAGGGTGTCATTGTATAATACTAGAGCTACATGTGAGGTTTCAGGGTCAGATCCTGGGTCAGCTTGAACATGTCATGAGTACTCACACATGGCTGGTTGAGAGGCTGGAAAAAGAATCATAGCTTGTTAACATCCTGCTGCAGGTAACTCTTTGTTTATTTTGTTCAAGAAAAAATGTAAAATAAACTTTAAAAAATACTACACTGTAAATTACAGTACATGTGTCACTAGACTCTAGCTTTGTCCATATTTTTAGTTTAAGATCTTTTGTAAATCACTAAAAGGTTAAAAAAGTTTAGTATGGAAAGGAGGGAGGAGAAAGGGGAAAATAAAACAAGTAAAAGTATGTGTACTTGACAAAAAAATGAGAAGCTATTTGCTGATGATAATGTATATAGTAATATTTTTGTCTTGACTGACATGCAGGGTATTTGTGCTGGAAAAAGAAATACACACACTGTAAAGACATGATTAAATGTAGGTACATAAAATTTTTTAAAAAATCATTTAAAATCAATAAATATGCTACCACATTAGCAAAAAATAAAGTACTACAGTTAGTAAATTTGGAAATACAGGTTAATATTCTAAACTGATACATACACACATATACAAAGGGTCTTTAAAAATTCATTAAAAATGCTTATTATGGAAAAAGTATGGATTTTATTATTTTCCAGCAAAAATGAAATTATACTTTATTTCCATTTTTTCACAAACTTTTTCAAGGACCCTTGTACAAGTATAAAAAAAGATAAATGAATAGTAGATGGTAAACCCACACTATTTAGTAATAAAATGGTCTAAGTTACTGATTCATACAACAACAAAAATGAGTCTTGCTTTAAATTTTTATGTATTTATTTATACTTTTTGCCAAAGGACATGTGTACTTACTAAAGAGAGATGGTAGGGAGTGAGAAACCATCCCCCATGCAAGGATGTTCCCCTTGCAATCTCTCTTCCTCCATCTCTGCTTCCTTTTGAGATTTTGGGCACACATATACGCACATGCTGAGTCTTTCAACCACACAGCCATGTGGGATCCAGCAGCCTATAATCAGTATACAAAGGGTTGACCTTGAAGTAATCTAAAGAGCCAGTTGTAGTGGCACAGTAAGTAGGGTGTCATTGTATAATACTAGAGCTACATGTGAGGTTTCAGGGTCAGATCCTGGGTCAGCTTGAACATGTCATGAGTACTCACACATGGCTGGTTGAGAGGCTGGAGGAAGAATCATAGCTTGTTAACATCCTGCTGCAGGTAACTCTTTGTTTATTTTGTTCAAGAAAAAATGTAAAATAAACTTTAAAAAATACTACACTGTAAATTACAGTACATGTGTCACTAGACTCTAGCTTTGTCCATATTTTTAGTTTAAGATCTTTTGTAAATCACTAAAAGGTTAAAAAAGTTTAGTATGGAAAGGAGGGAGGAGAAAGGGGAAAATAAAACAAGTAAAAGTATGTGTACTTGACAAAAAAATGAGAAGCTATTTGCTGATGATAATGTATATAGTAATATTTTTGTCTTGACTGACATGCAGGGTATTTGTGCTGGAAAAAGAAATACACACACTGTAAAGACATGATTAAATGTAGGTACATAAAATTTTTTAAAAAATCATTTAAAATCAATAAATATGCTACCACATTAGCAAAAAATAAAGTACTACAGTTAGTAAATTTGGAAATACAGGTTAATATTCTAAACTGATACATACACACATATACAAAGGGTCTTTAAAAATTCATTAAAAATGCTTATTATGGAAAAAGTATGGATTTTATTATTTTCCAGCAAAAATGAAATTATACTTTATTTCCATTTTTTCACAAACTTTTTCAAGGACCCTTGTACAAGTATAAAAAAAGATAAATGAATAGTAGATGGTATGATTAAGGGTTTTTTTTTTTTGAGAGGTGTTTTTGCTATAGGGCACACACGCTCTCCAGAGAGACAGAGAGAGATAGAGAGACAGAAAGAGAGAAATCACCCCCCACGGGGGATGGCCATGCCACAATCCCCTCTCTTCCATTTTCCTCTTGGGATCTTGGGCACACACACCCGGCGTGAGTTTAAGCCACCGGGTCCAAGACTCGAACCACGATCGACTACATGGGAGTTCAGTGACATAGCCATTAAGCTAACTGCTTGTCCCAAGTTTTATTCAGTGTCATAGAAGGAGTTACAAATGAGCAGAAAGGGAAAGCTAGAATGAATTCTGTGGTATAAAATGACAAAAAAAAAACATATGGCTAGATAATAACTTTAACAAATTTATAGATATGTGTATATACATAATAAGTACACATACATATATAAGCTATCAATATTTGCTGAGAAAGTCTAGAAGGAATGAGTTCACAGAAATAGCAAACATTCCTCAAGATGCATATATTGATTTCTAAATGCCATTCTCTTATTTAAAAATAAAAGAACCAGGACTCCTTGAAAAAATAATTAATTCTAGGGCTGGATAAGAGGAAATAGGAGATGGCTTGGAGTGTTTTATAGTGCTAAAACAAGAAAGTACTCAAAAAAAATAAATAAAGTGGGCATGTTTAAAGAACACCAGATCAAACTAAAAGAACTTTCAGTGGCAAAAGCTAGAAAAATTGATCAAAAAAATGTATAATGTAGCACTATATGACTTCCAAAGTTGTAAAATAAATATAAATAAATATTTATATAAATAAATGATAAAGCAAACAGAAAAAATATAGAGAAGAAATAAATCTTTCTAAGAAAAGGATTTCAAATTAAATATGTAGATAATTTATTTCCCTTACATGAAATAAAGTTTACCCCATGCTACTTTGATTGTGGTCTGGACTTAGTAGCCTTCTTTCAATAATTTTATACTGGAGATACCTAGCAAACACAATTTTATTTTATTTTTTGTGAAACAGCGCATTTGTTTGCTGGAGGTGGGGAGTAAGAAAGCACCTCCCCAGTGGTCAGGTTCCTGACACAGGAGTTACTTCTCTATTTCACACTCCTGTCGAATTTTTGGCTGTACACACATGTGTTCCATGCTTTTATTTTATTTTTATTTATTTATTTATTTTTGAAAGGTTTTTGCTATAGGGCACGTGTGCTCGCTAGAAAGACAGAGACACACAGAGAGACAGAAAACAAGAAATCACCCCCAGTGGGATGGCCAGACCGCAATCCCCTCTCCTTCATTCTCCTCTCGGGATCTTGGGCACACACACACACATGTGCCCAGTGTGAGTTTAAGCCACTGGGTCCAGGACTCAAACCATGGTCGACTACATGGGAGTCCAGTAACATAGCTATTATGCTAACTGCTGGTCCCCCAAGCTTTTATTTTAAATTTTTAAGACATTTTTGCTATAGGGTTCATGCACTCACCAGAGAACATGGAGAGACAGAGAGACAGAAAATGAGAAATCATCCACCAGGGGGATGACCATACCATAACCCCTTCCCCTCCATTTTTCACTCAGGATTTTCAAACATCTTGGTCTGGGATGCAAACCATGGTCTGTCATGTGGGAATCTAGTGATATAACTAGTATACCACCTGTTGTTTCTGGTTCCATGTGTATTTTAAGTCTCTGGGGCTAGGTGGTTAACTATGTGGAGTCCAGCTATCTTAACCACCAGGCCACAAATGCGACCCACAAATACAATCTTAACCAGGTGATTAATATTAACAATACCTGGGATATCACATTTATATCATACACCACTGCTATGTGATAAGAAAGGTACTTCATCCTGGATCTGGAAAATTGTGGATCTGGAAAATTGTATCAAGAATAAATATTTCTGAACTTCAATTATATCTGGGGTTTAGTTAATGAAACATTAAATTTGTATTTATACTTTTGGTAAATATATCAGAGTAATGTAAGATAACAAGATTAAGGGAAAGGAAGGTAAAACTATAAGAAAATCTTCTGTTTTATCTTCACAATTTTTTGTAAGTTTAAAGTTATTCCAGAATAAAAAATCGATTTTATAAATGTCATTTAAAAAAAAACAATAGGCATAAATTTTACCCCTTTTTTAAGAGGTTTTGCCAAAGGGTATGAGTGTTTGCTGGAGAAAGCAACATAGAGACAATGAGAGGAAAAGTGAGAAATCACCACCTCCCCCAGGAGGGAAAGACATGCTGCAATCCCCTCTCCTCCATTCTCTTTCTGGGATCTTGGGCATGCCACCGGGTTCAGGACTTAAACCATGGCTTGCCATGTTAGAGTCTGTCAACTGGCCCTGAAATATAAATTTCTTAGGAATAAATCTAGTAAATGTAGGTTAGAAGGTTTTGTGGAAAAATAGTAAAACTTTATTGAAAGACATTAATAGTCACTAAGCTAATGAATTTTATGTGTTGTCGCATGTCTAATAAGAAAGCTAAGAAAGTTTAGTATCTTAAGTATATATATTATTTTCTATTTAATATACCAATGTGATGAGATGCAAATCACACAGCCAATATGGCTCTTCATGAAAATAGATAAACTATGAATGCCTCAATATAAAAATGTGTAAGGAATCATGAATATAAGAAATAAAAATGGTCCATCATAGTTGAGTTCCTTAATATAATTAGTAATCAGAAAAATAAAATTTATAACAAAAACAAAATATTTTAACACTCCTTGCTTAAAGTACAATGTGAAAATACACACACACACACATCACCATACACACACACATACATCTTTCTCCCACACATTCACTGCTAGTGAAAAGGTAGTTGATATAATGATTTTGGAAATCAGTTTAGAGTGGCATATTATAGCTCAATATGTGTAGTCCCTATGATCCAAAATAATAATCCAAAGTGCATACTTTAGCAAAATTTTTGTTCATTTGCAACCAGAGAGTTAAGAATGCTTATTTTGGCAACATCCATAACAATAAAACATAAAGTCCTAAAAACTAAAACATGGAAATATCCCAGATTGGATCACAAGCCCCCTGCCCAGCCTAGAGCATGGAGAGACTGCTTTGGCCTCAAGACACTCCCATACTTCATCCTGCAATTGTAGAGGAAAAAGAAGTGCAAAGAAAGCAGGCCACCTGCCCTCCATTCTTGCCAAGACAAGCCCCCTGCCCAGCCTAGAGCATGGAGAGACTGCTTTGGCCTCAAGACACTCCCATACTTCATCCTGCAATTGTAGAGGAAAAAGAAGTGCAAAGAAAGCAGGCCACCTGCCCTCCATTCTTGCCAAGAATTCTGCCCAATCTATAGTGTAGAAGAAGAGGTTGCTTTAGCCTGAAGACCCACTCACCCTTTTCCTGCAGCTGCATAGGTAGAAGCTCAGCCTCCAACTTCATAGTAAATAAAAGTCAAATTTATAAACACTGTGAGGCTCTAGAGAAATTCTCTCCCTATACTCAACCCAACAAAAAACAAGAGAGAAACTCTTCTCTTTAAATATGAACCCGAGTCTCCCAGTGTGGATTACACACTGTAACCCACAGTAGAAGAAGAAAACTGGTAAAGAGATAATTCACAACAGAAGAAAGCACATGGTCATACAGCTATAGAAACCTACTTCAAAGAGTTAGCAAGAAGTGAATATAGTACCAGATGAATAAAAATCAAGCAGATCTTCAGGACGTAGGAGAAAACCAGTAAATATTCCTCCCAAAATGGAAAACAATAACTTCTCACCAATGATGGATAAAACTCAGCAATCATCAAAATGTTAGAAAAAAATTTCAGAATATTTATTGTAACTAAACTCAATGAGATACAAAAGAAAAAAATCCAGCAGATTAGCAAATCTTTCCATGATTTGAAGGAGGAACTCTATAAAGAGATAGACCCCTGAAAAAGAATCAAACAGAACTTTTGAAGTTAAAGAATATAATGCAGTAAATTAATACTTTCACTCAAAAGTATTCATTGCATATTAGACCATGCCATAGAAAGAATCTCTGACTTTGAAGACAAAACTTCTGGCTGAGTCTAAGTCACCAAGAATAATAAAAAAATAGCCATTAAAAATAAGGTCAACATATAGAAAATCCTAGACCAAAAAAAAGGACTGAATATTCACATCATAGATATTGCAGAAGGTGAAGAGACAGATAAAGGCTTAGAAAAAAATTTTTATAATATATTAGCTGCAAACTTTCCAAATTTAGAAAGACGTATGAAATCAAACTCCAGGAAATACAAAAAACACTAAATAGATATAAGAGAATCTTCCCCAAGGTGCATCATAGCCAAAATTAAAGACAAAGAGATTGCTTTGTAAGTAACAAGAAAGAAATGTCAAGTTGTTACTCCATTAGACTGAAAGAGGCCCTCACAACTGAAACACTGCAAGCAAAAAAAGAATAAAAAGACATATTTAAAACTCTGAAAGAAAACAATTTTGACAAGTACTATATTCAGTGATATTATCCTTTAAATAGCAAGGATAAATGAGATCATTCTCAGATAAACACAAACTGAAAGAATTCACCAAAAGTAGGCCAGCTTTTCAGAAAAATACTTAAAGAAATATTACAGCTGAAAAACTAAAGGGAGGTAAGTAAAAGTAAGATAACACAAAACAACCAGAAAAAAAGAGTAACAAAATGGTAGGGATAATTTCTAATATATTAACAAAAATATTGAATGTAAACAGATTAAATTCCTCCACTGAAGGACGCAGATTATCTCACTAGGGAAAAAATCAGGAACTCTCTATATGTTGCTTAGAAGAAACACATTGCATTGACTGAATATATACCTTGAATGAAGATATACTTTGACTGAAAGTGAAGGGCTGGAAAAAGTCATTTCATGCATATGGAAATGAAATAAAAGAC
>NW_006203461.1:340233-341166 GCF_000334495.1 Tupaia belangeri chinensis | reverse complement strand
CAAAAAAAAAAAAAAAAAAACACTTTAGGATAAAAGAGGTAATGAGACCAAAAAAGACAAGAATAGTTCTAAAAATATTAATTCACCTACAAGATATAACAACCATAAATATTTATGCACCCAATGCTAGGGTACCCAAATATGTAAAAGAAAGACTGCTAGATCTAAAGTGAGATACAGAGTAGAATCCACTAATTTTTCAGGATTCCAACATCCCATGTCACCACTGGACAAGTCATCTAGACAAAAAATAAGCAGATAATTGGAAGCTAATTTGTACCGTAAACCAAATGAGACTGACAGACATACATAGAACATTCCGAACATTCTGCCCATTGACTGCAAAATACACTTTTTTTCATCTCTACATGGAACATTTTCAAAGACTGACCAAACCATAGGCTGCAAAACACACCTCTACAAATTAAAAAATATAGAAACTATATTTGATATTTTCTTTGACCACAACAGAATTAAACTTGAAATCAACAACAGAAAAAGCCCTTGAAAATACACACAAAAAAAATAGAAACTAAAGAACATACTCCTAAATGACTTTCCAGCCACTGAAGGAATTTAGACTAAAATAAAAAGATTCATTGAAACATCGATAATGAACACACCACTCTCCATAAACTTTGGGACACAGTGAAAGCAGTTATAACATGGAAGTTTATAGCCATTAGTACTCACAAGAAAAAAATTAAAAGGTGGCAAATTAATAATTTAACATCACACCTCAAGGAACTGTAAAAGCAACAAGAACAATTTTTTTAAAAAAAGCTGAAGAAAAGAAAGAGTAAAGATTAGAGTTGAAAAAAATGAAATAGAGAATAAAATCTATACAAAAAATCAATGAAACAAAAAGCTGAATTTTTGAGAGGATAAACACAATTGACTAGCCACTAGTAAGACTAATCAAAGAAAGCAGAG
>NW_006203461.1:332895-340127 GCF_000334495.1 Tupaia belangeri chinensis | reverse complement strand
ACACACACACACACACACACACACAAATATATATATATAAAAGAGAATATTATCAGTGACTATATGCCAACAAACTATAAAACCTAGACAAGATGGGCAAATTTAGGACATGTACAAATTACCTAGGCTGAATCATGATGAAGTGGAAAACTTGAATAGACCAATAACAAGAATGAGCTTGAATCTGTAATAGTCTCCAGAAGAAAAGCCCAGGTCTAAATGGCTTCACTTCTGAAATCTACAAAACATTTAAAGAGCTAAGCCAATTTATTCTCAAACTATTTCTAAAGATTAAAAGGAAAAAAAACTCTCCAAAACTCTTTCTATGAACCTTCAATCATCTTGATACCAAATTTAGACAATGATATAATGAAAAACGAAAACTATAAGCAAATATTCCTGAAATAAAAATTCTCAACGACATATTAGCCAACTAAATCCAGCAGCACACTAAGATTATACAGTACAACCAAATAAGCTTTATTTCAGTGATGCAAGGATGGTTCAATATATGCAAAACAATGAATATGACATTAGCAGAAAAAAGATGAAAATCATATTATCATATTTATAGATACAGAAAAAACATTTGATGAAATGTGACATCCCTTTATGATCAAGACTTTCAGTAAAATAGGGATAGAAGGAACATTTCTCAAACAATAAAAGACATATATGACAATCCCACTGCCAACATCATACTTACAGAGGAAAAGTTAAAAACTTTTCCACTAAAAACTGGAACCAGACAAGGCTGACCACTTTCTCGACTCCTTTACTAAAAGGCATGTAAATAGAAAAAGAACAATCTAAACTAACTCTATTCATAGATACGATCATATATATAGAAAGTACAAAGAAATTCACAAAAATAAAAACATTCCTAGAACTGATAAAGGAATTCAGTAAAGTGGCAGGATACAAAATCAATATACAAAAATCTATAGCACTTTTATGCAACAACAATCAACAGAGAAAGACAGAATTAAAGAAAGCAATCCCTGGGACCAGCAGTTGTCATAATGTCTATGTCACTGGACTCCCATGTAGTTGACCACAGTTTGAGTCCTGGACCTGATGGCTTGAACTCATGGCATGCACTTGTGCTTGCATGCCCAAGATCCCAAGAGGAGAATGGAGGAGAAGGGACTGGGATGTGACCATACCCCCTAGGGGGTGATTTCTTGCTTTCTGTCTCTCTGTCTATATCTGGTTTTCTGGCTACTGCACATGCCCTATAGCAAAAATCTCTCTCTCTCAAAAAAAAAAAAAAAAAGACAATCTCACTTACAATAGCCACAACATAATAAGATACTTAGGAATAAAACTAATCAAAGAGATGAAAGATTTCTACAGAAAAAATAAATAAAAAATGCAACAAAATAATGGAAAGATATTCTGTGTTCTTAAATTGGAAGAATAAATATAATCAAAGTATTTGTTCTACCCAAATTAACTTACATATTCAATATTATTCCAATTAAATTACCAGTGACATTGTTCCCAGATGTAGAGAAAACAATCATAAAATTTGTGTGGAATCACAAAAGATTCCTTGTCACCGAGATAATACTGTGCAAAAAGAATAAAGTAGGAGACCTCTAATTACCTGACTTCAAAACAAATTACAAACCAGTGATAGTCAAAACAGCATGATACTGGCCCAAGAACAGACACATTGACCAATATACCAGAATAGAGAATCCAGAAATAAACCCTAAAACATACAGAAAACTGATCTTTGACAAAGGATAAAAGACAATGAGGTAGAGAAAGTGTCTTTTCACCAAATGGTGCTGGAAGAAATAGATATTCATTTACTTGCAAAAAAATTAATCTGGACCCCTATCTCACACCATTAACAAGAATCAACACAAAGTCAATCAAAGATTTAAATGTAAAGACTGAAACCATAAAATGACTTGTAAAAAGCTTATGGAAAACTCTTGAAGACGTTGGAATAAGCAGAAATTCCTTAAATAAGACTCCAATGTACAAGGAGTAATCCCAAAAAATAGACAAGTGGGATTACATCAAGATAAAAATGCTTTTAACATCAAAGGAAACAACAAACAACAATTAAAGTGAAAAGACAATCTTCAGCATGCCAGAATGCATATGCACATTATTCCTCAGACAAGAGATTGATAATCAGAATATATAGGGAACTCAAGCAGCTAAAAAAAGAATAATCCAAGAATAAAACAAACTGAGCTAAATAGACAACTGTCTAAGGAATACTGACAAATGGCCAAAAGGCATATGAAAAAGTGTTCCCAAGTGTCTTGTCATATAAAGAAATGTAAATTAATACCTCAATGAGATACAATTTATCCCATTAGAAAGTATAGAACCAAAAAAATAAAGAATGACAAGTGCTGGTGAGTCTGTGGTGGGAATGCAACATGGAGGTTCCTCAAAAACTTAAAAATAGTATTACCATATGACTCAGTAATTACACTCCTTGGTGTATACCCAAAGGATAGGAAAACACTCAGTTGGAAAGACATTTGTGCGTTCATGCTTATTGCATCATTATTAACAGTTGCTAGGACATGGAATCAACATAAGTATTTAAAACTTGATGACTGTGTTAAAAAACCATAGTACATATATACTATGGAATATTACTCAGACATAAGAAACAATAAGACTCTGTAGTATGATACACAGTTGATGAATACAAAGGATTTAATATTAAGTGGAGTGAGCCAGACGTTGAAAGAGACACGTTGTGTATCTCCACTTAGTATGTATCAAATGTCTGCACTTTATGGCAGAAATTAAAAGAACCAAAGATATGATAGTATAGAGGATAAATGTAGATACCAGAGACTATAAGGGAGGGGAGTGGGTGGTAGGGAGTTTGCAGGTAAGGCAAAGAAAAGAAACATTTAACAGACAAAAGAATATAAAGTTCATTGTTAAAAAAATAAGTTCTGTGATTTTTGTTTTATAAAAATAAATAAAATAAATACCAAACAAATAAATAACCCCAAACTAATAAGATAATAGATAAATAATCATATTTACTCATTGAAACACTGAAAAGTTGTAAAATAAACCATTGCAAAATGGATGAATACAAAATATTCAATATTGACTAAAAGAAGTATATCGTAAAAGAGTACATATGGAATTACCTTTTTTAAATGAAGTTCAAAACATGTAAAATTAAACAATACAATCATAGAGATATATAAATCGTTGCCATAACAGTAAAAAAAATATGGGATATATCAAAAAAGAATTAATACAGTGATTACCTCTGGAAAAGAGGAAGAGAATGTGGTTGGTGAGAGATATAGAAATAGCCTCTAAAATACTGTTAATATTCTGTTTCTTACACTAAGTTGTGAGCATAGATATGTTATTTTAAAATCTTTATTGAGACATAATTTATAAACCATAAAATGTACTCCTTTAAGAATAAGGTTAATAATTTTCCAGTATATTCAAAGTAATGGAATTATTTTTAAAATTAACTTTAGAATACTTTCATTACTTTCCATCACCAAAAACATATACCTATTAAGAGTCACTTTTTTTTCTCCCAAACAAACCACTTCTAGGTCCAACAATCTATTTCAATCTCCATAGATTTGCATATTATGTACATTTTTTAGAAGTGGACTAACATGACATGTTTTTCTGCTGATGGTTTATTTCATATGGAATAATGTTTTCAAATTTCACATGTGTTGTAGTATGTAGTAGCAATTTATTCCATTTCATTCTCAAATAATATTTTATTATATAGATAGAACACATAGACCATATTATTTTACTGATTTTACCCAGATAAGTTGGGATTATATTATTATCAACAACAACAATAAATTTTGTTCATAAGAATTATTTTACTCTTGGGGAACCAGCAGTTAGCATAATGGCTATGTCGCTGGACTCCCACGTAGTCGACCGTGGTTTGCGTCCCGGACCCGGCGGCTTAAAGCTCACACTGGGCGCGTGTGCATGCATGCCCAAGATCCCGAGAGGAGAATGGAGGAGAAGGGATTGTGGCGTGACAATCCCCTCTAGGGGGTGATTTCTCGCTTTCTGTCTATATGTCTCTCTCTGTCTGTCTGGCAAGCGCATGTGCCCTATAGTGAAAACCTCTCAAAAAAAATTATTTTACTCTCATAGTTTTACAGTTTGTTGTTCTTTTCTATTGGCATTAGACACAGTCTACAAAAGCAAAATTTAGTCCTTTCAGCGAGTTGAAAGGAAGCAAACTTTTACATGACAAATCCAACATTATCATATGTAAACCTCATGTCTCTCTGTTTCCAGCTCATTAATTGAATGAAACCTATTTTCACATTCTAGTAGGCAGTCCTGTTCTCCAACTAATGGAATAGTGTCTTTAGAGGGGAAAAAAAAGAATAAACGGAAAGATATAATGCGACAAGGTAATTCCCCAAAGAAATAGAATAAAAATATACTACAGAAATATAAAAATCACAATATTATGCTAAACTAAGACAAATAAAATTTGGATGAGGAAGTGGGTAATATATTGAGTCATTTTCTTACTGAAATCTACAAAATATTTAATACATTGTTTTTTCCTACTTAAATTGCCCAGATTAGAAAACAAAAGTATTAATATTAAAATCATATAACTAACTATAATACTATTTCTGCCTTTTTCTAAATTTAGTGGGAAACTAGAAAAATGTTAATGTTGTTCTTTATATTAAAAGTACCTGTCCAAAAGTAATTCAGAAAATAAAAGTTTTTACTTGAGTACATTGAGATAAACCTTTTGTTTTATTTTTTTCTATTGGAATATGATTTGCCTCAATTTAAAAAGTAACATGTCTGATGTCAGGATTGTAGTAAAATCAATGACCTTATATTTATATAAAAATTTAAACAGAGAAGAGGGCTTGGAAAAAAAAAAGATGTACCTGTCAATCTATAAATTAGGTGCCTATTTTCAAAGCTGAAATTGTGTAAACCATGAGGCATTCTGGTGCATCAAATTCACACCAAATCATTTTATTTTAAGCCTCTGTAACAAAGTATTCCTTTATGTATAATGAGAATGGCCTACAAACCCTGGACTACCCAAATTTATAAAAAGACACACAACTAAGTCGCAATCCCTTCTCCTCCATTCTCCTCTCAGGATCTTGGGCACGCACACACACGCGCCCAGTGTGAGTTTTAAGCCACCGGGTCCGGGACATGAACCGTGGTCAACTACGTGGGAGTCCAGTGACATAGCCATTGCGCTAACTGCTGTTTCCCGAGAGATTTTTGCTATAGGGCGCACGCTCTCACCAGACAGACAGAGAGAGATAGAGAGACAGAAAGTGAGAAATCACCCCCTAGGGGGGATGACCATGCCACAATCCCTTCTCCTCCATTCTCCTCTCGGGATCTTGGGCATGCACACACACACAACCGGCATGAATTTTAAGCCACCGGGTCCGGGACTCAAACCACGGTCAACTATGTGGGAGTCGAGCGACATAGCCATTACGCTAATTGCTGGTCCCTAAGCATTATCTTCTTTTGTCCACAGCAATAGTACGTCATTGCCAACAGCTCTTTGAAAATTTGCTAAACCCTATTAAAAGCAAACCAAAAATTGAGTCCTAAGAAATTAAGCAAGAGCACACGCATAAGGAAAATAACTTCATGGATAGCACAAGAGGTCTTGGTTCTACCACTTGATGATAATGTTTATAATAATAAAAATATCTTACATTTGCGTAAGCGAAAGAAGGTAGTCACATAAAATACCATGGTACATAATTTAATTTATATGAAATGTTTAAAAAGGCACAGAAAGTAGGTTGGTGGTTTCTTAGGTCTAAGATCTAAAGGGAAATGTGGAGGCTGGTAATATATATGAAAATTTTTAGGGTGATATAAATATTACAAAATTGTTTGAATTGATGATTACACATCTATGGATATATTACAGATGAATAATTTATACAGTTTGATGTGTGTATTTTAAGATATATTACTCATAACAAAGTTTTTATAAAAATAAGTCCTCATAAAATAATACTTCTGAGACAATATTTCAAGACACATGGTAGGAAAAGTTTATAAACATATATGTAATTATCTCAAACAAAGAATTTGTATCCAAACTACGTATTTTAAAACAGAGTTTAATACGAAAAAGACAGACATCCTTATAGAAAACTGAGCAAAAGTCTTTTTTAGAGAGATTTTTGCTATAGGGTGTGTGCACTCCCAAGAGAGACTGAAAGAGACAGAGAGACAGAAAGCAAGGAATCACCCCTCAGAAGGGATGGCCGGGACACAATTCTTTCTCCTCCACTCTCCTCGGGATCTTGGACATGCATGCACATGTACTTGCTATGAGTTTTAAGTCATTAGGGCTAAGACTCAAACCACAGTTGACTAGGTGGGACTCTGGCAACTTAACAAGCAAAAGTCTTAAATTAGCATTTTATAGAAGAGGATGATGAACTAACCAAACCATATTATATGATCCTCTAATTGATGCAAATGAGATACCAATACACTCTTCCTAAAGTGACTAAATTAAGACTCAAAATGACATGTATTTCTGAGAATTTGAAGAAATTGGACAAATATGTACTGTCCATTTATAATTTGGTACAATTTGAATTTTTTTTTGAGAGGCTTTCACTACAGGGCGCGTGCGCTCGCCAGACAGGGAGAGAGAGACATAGAGACAGAAAGTGAGAAATCACCCCCCAGGGGAGATGGTCACACTGCAATCCCTTCTCCTCCATTCTCCTCTCAGGATCTTGGGCACGCACACACACGTGCCCAGTGTGAGTTTTAAGTCACCAGGTCCGGGACGCGAACCCTGGTCGACTACGTGGGAGTTCAGCGACATAGCCATTACACTAACTGTTGGTTCCCAATTTGAAAATTTTTTGACATTGTCACTTCAGTGAAATATAATAATGTCAATACATTAATCCTTAACAGATATGTATAAAAGAAATATATACATACATTCACTAAAAGACATGTATGAACATTTATAGTGATTCTCTTAATATGTGCTTCAAGTTTTAACAGTCAAAATGCCCAACTAGATGCTTTTTGGGGGGCGAGGGGTTTTTTTTTTTTTTTTGCTATAGGGCATGTGTGCTTGCCAGACAGACAGAGAGACAGAGAAACAGAAAGCGAGAAATCAACCCTCAGGGGGGATGGCCATGCTGGAATCACTTCTCCTCCATTCTCCTCTCAAGATCTTGGGCATGCAC